>NW_028278789.1:300000-459333 GCF_059751315.1 Micrasema longulum
CCTCTGAAGAGACATGAATTTTTTCTATATGTTTATTCAATGACAAAGTACAACCTATACTAATCCAAGCATACTCCCAATCGAAAGCCGTCATTACAAATCTCGATTCGCACTTACAGAAAAACATGTAAGTGGTCGTCCGTGTTTCCACCGCTTCTGATGATTCTGGCACATTCACCTACATTTTTATGGGAAAGATTGCACTCGTGTAGAGAGCGCAATAATCCACTGTATTTCGATTCTTGTATTTGACGCCCGTATTCATCGAACAGCCTCCCGCCAGCAATTTCCATTGCTCAAACTGGTTATTTGTCAATTTGCATCCATCCAAGTAGCATGCGTTTGTGTGCACCAAACTTGCAAAGTTGAACGATGATCCTGGCGTCCCGTTAGTTTTCTCGTGTTGAAATGGCAATCTGCCTGTTTCCACTATCGTTGTTTTGACTGTGGATGGCGATCAGACAAAAAATAAGTTGTTTTGTTTACCCGCTTGTCTCGTAAAATGCAGGAACGTTATTTCAAGAAATCCTTTAAGTCGATCGCGTTTTTGTCTAAAAGGTCTTTTAATTTGTATAATGTACTTATTTGCCATCGCCCGCAGGAATCTTTGTTTTAGTCTTTCCTGAAATACCAGAATCCTTCAGATTTGTACAGCTGTCCTCATGCATGGCTGGCCCGTGGTTTATTTATGTAACGCCCTACGGGCTTTTAAATTTAATAATATTACATTCAAGTGCAGCAGTGTAACATAAGTATATACATAAAGTTAAAAATAAGACTACCATAAGAAAAACTAAAAGAAACAATCATAAGTAAAAATAAGAAAATGTACCCATTTAGGAATATGGGTATACAGAAAGAAATTTAATATACATTTGAACATATATAACACACATACATACACATTCATATGCATACATACACACACATATATACATACATGTATACACACATACATATATATATACATACACATACACATAAATATATGTATTACTATAAAGATAAATAAAAAAATTAATTAAAAGTTTAGTATAATTTAGTAAATAAAGAACAATATTAAGATATTTTATACAGATAAGTTTAAAGCCTTTAGAATACTTGATCTTTAATTATATACCGACAGACGAAATATATCAACTTCACCATACTCTTACCTAGCCGCTAGCCGGTGTAGTCTAGGTATTGGTGAATTGTGATAATAATAAGTTAGGACTGCCAGGAGATTAAAAAAACGTTAGTTGCAGAGTATTTTGAACAGATACTTTTATGACGACAATACTAGTTAATTCCGGGACGTCCAACACATAAACAATAAAAAATCGTTATCAATATTTTCAGTGGGTATATTAAGTTTATAATTGATGAATATGAATAATTTACGTTATACTCTTTCTAACTTTAAAATATGAACATTGTAATAGGGTGACTAAATTGTTGAATTGATTTCTAAATTACTTCTTACTAAGGCAGTAAATAATACTTTGAGGGTAGTGATAGAATTCAAATCCTTTACAGTTCGCTGCAAATGCCCAAGATATTTCGTATCAATGTGAGAAATAAACGACAATTTTTCATCAAAAACTATCCCCAAATCTTTTATTTGTGTATCTCTTCCGAGATTTGTATTATTGATGTTGTAACCGAATAATATTGGTTTTTTACTTCTTGTAAATGATATTTCACAACACTTGTCGACATTTAAATAAAGTTAATTTTTCTGGCACCAATTGTAAAGCCTTACCAAATTAGACTCAAGAACTCCACAATCGATATCAAAAGTAATAGTATTTTAAATTTTGAGGTCGTCGGCAAA
Organism: Micrasema longulum; assembly: GCF_059751315.1. Classification (NCBI taxonomy): domain Eukaryota; kingdom Metazoa; phylum Arthropoda; class Insecta; order Trichoptera; family Brachycentridae; genus Micrasema; species Micrasema longulum. The sequence continues at coordinate 301,817 of NW_028278789.1, forward strand.
GAAAAGAATGACTACTTTCTCAAATATTGACATCTTTGTTAACAAACAAAGAAAACAGTACTGGTCTCAGGTGGGAGCCTTGAGGTACCCCACTAGATGCCTCAAACTGATACGAGCTGTAACCGAATACTTTCACTAAGATTTTCCTTGATGACAGGTAGCTTTTAAACCATTCCAAGATATTCCCAGTAATTCCCAATGAACTAAGTTTGTATATTAAAATTGTATCAGAAACCTTGTCGAACGTTTTACTTAAGTCAGTATAAATCGTATCAGTTTGATGACGTCTCTTCATTGATGTGATTAACTGATTCTGATGCAACATAAGCTTTGTAAAAGTTGATCTTCCTGCTATGAAACCATGTTGTAACGGAGTGATAACTTTACTTATTTCATTGGTGAACTTAGTTAGCAAAACAGATTCCAGTAACTTAGGAATGGCTGACTGAATGCAAATGGATCGGTTATTGGAGACGTCAGTTTTATCCCCTTTTTTATAAACGGGGGGGTTAAAAATAAGATTTTTCATTTCTCCGAAAATTTTCAGTCTTCAAGGATTGGTTTAAAATTTTGGTAAGTGGACCAGTTAAAGAGGGACAACATTGTATAAGAAGTGGTATAGGAATATTGTCTGGCCCAGCGCTCTTATTTAGTTCCAGGGCACAAATCCCCTCCTTTACATCAGAATCGGTAAATTTACAATAGTTAAAACAATTAAGTTTGTATTATCAATACTGTATAACCTAGAGTTAGAAGTAAAACTATAAACAATGCTTAAGTAATCAGCAAATAAATTGGCAACGTCCTGTGGTGCATCTGCCATTTTGCGTTTGTAATACATAGTTGACGGAATTCCAGATTCCCTGCTGTTGAAAATTTTGGAAAATTAAAAAATATGTCGAGGCTTAGATGCAGCCTCGATTTCAAATTTACTTATACAGTCTTGGTAAGGTTTTTGAGAGATGTTTGGACAAAATTCTTAATTAAGAAAATTCTTTATGATTGTTCGATCGCTTATCACGATCATTCCTATATATCAGGTGCTTGCAAAAACCCAGTTCAATATTATCAATGTTGTTGTTCAACCATGTTTCTGTTAATGAGTAAATGTCGAAATCCGTAGATGGTAATGTAGTTTTAAGTTCCTGTAGTTTTTTCTTACCCCCCTTACATTTTGATAATAGAGTTTGCTGGATTGTCATTTTTTGTAAACATCTTTACTATTTTTGGATTGTTATTTATGTATTTGATTGTGATATCGCACGATCTTACCATTTGCTTTCCTACTACCAAGTTCATTACGAAGTTCGATAAGCTGTTTTCTTTGTAATAAAGACTGGTCATGGTACGTGCATATATAATTTTTAAATGTGTTTCTTACTCAGAGTAGTCGTGACCATTTGGCTTCTAAAAATTCAATTTGAATAGCTTTAGGCCTCTCTCCAGTATTTCTTGCAAGTCGGTATATTTTTATTTCTTGACTTTAAACAGAGGTATCAAGCTCAGACAGTATCTTCTTGACAGCATTGTCATCCTCCTTGATTGCTGTGGCTCGGGTTGTAGATTGACTCTCAAGTAAGTTAGATAAAACAATATTTTCTTCCTGTAACTTCTATCTTGGATTTTGGATACTAATTCACCGATATTAAAAACGTCAATATTGGTTGAAGAGGAATACTTCTTAATCGTAGCAACCTCAGCCTCCAATACGCTCATCTTTACTGCCATTTGTCCTATTTTGCACAAAATTTCGTTCGTTTTTGGGACTTCTTTGCCGAGTTGTTCTTTCGTAAATTTATTCATGGATCTATAAGCAGTGTAAGCAATGCATTCATAGCATGCTTAGCACATTCAACGAAAGATTGAGCATCCATGTTTACTTTTGATTGAAAAATATTTTACTTTTTTTTTATTAAAAAATATCACTGCTGTGTTTGCCTGATTTTTTAGCGAACTTGGCTAGCAAGCTTGTTAGTAGGTACTCAATGCGGATTGCGGCGCTGTCAGATAGAACTCGGCTGGGACAATATTATTTATTCTAATGTAGGTAGACACAATACAGATTTTCTTGCATAAAATTCCGGTTGGAACATAAAGTTCTTCTTCGTTAAAAGCACGTTCTTTGCATAGTAGCAAAACAAGTTCATCGTTGCTAAAATTAGGGCTGTTATTGATTCTGAGTCTCATGTTCCCTCTTTCTGCCCCCGCCGTCCATTTCAAAATTATGAGCGCCGCAGATGCTATTTTCATAATCCCCTTCTTCGACAATATCTTTCATTTGACGACCATTGCCGCTATAAAGGTGCTGCCGAAGGCAAGCGACGAATGCAAGGTTTTCCTCGAAGAGTCCTTCCGAGCCTGAATGCCCCCACTGGTTAGAGCTAGATATAGATATATATATATATATATATATCTTCACTTCACAGCACTTCATATATATATATATATATATATGAAGTGCCAGTGTCATCTTTTCGTTCCTGAATGTGCAGCGACGAGCTTCCAAGGACCGTTATAAATCCTCGTAACGCCGCGCCCGTTTGGTTGTCGCCTCCGTAAACTCCGATTTTAGGTGCTGCAGAAACTTTGCAATTACTACCTGCTCCCAATCTTTGGACGCTACCTCCTCGAGAAAATTCACGTCGTTTCCCGTTTCCGTATACCACGATTGTTCCCCCACCCGTCCCATCTTCTTGTTGCAATTGCATTTCTTCCTCATGTTGTAGGCATTTCGCTGATGTCGGGTATTCGTTCGAAAAGTCCTTCGGGTCCTTTGTCAAACATTCGGTTTGGTTCGAGTCCTCTGGTTTTGTCGAGGTCGTCGAAGCCACACTGAAAAAAATATGAACACGTGAAATCAAACATGATTATTTTCATTAAGAATATTATTGGGACCCAAAACACTTATTTTGGTTGAATTGACTAAACCGTATTAGTTTTATTTCCGTTTTTGAAGCAGTTTTATGCACCATTTGACGTTTAATCATCAGTGTGGCCATTATATAAAACAAAATTTCGTCGCATTAAAAAAATTTAAATCTTCAATTTCATCACTCTCTAGGGAGGTAATGAAGATCAAAAATACCGCCAAAAGAAATGTGAAAAAATATTGCTGTATCCCCCTCTCGCATAAATATTTTTTTTTTCTTCCTAGGAATCAAACTCGGGACTTCATGTACTATACGCAATCGTGCCAACCACAACACTACGATGCAGATTTATCTCCATTTGATTTATTTTTCATTATCTGAGTAGCCATTGAGTCAAAAACCGTCATCCGAAATTCTGGTTTTATTTCACACATAACTGTATTCTTCGTCCGCCCAGACACAAACTATTTAAATCTAATGTTATGCACTATGTTTTATCGTTAGATGCTAGGTTAGGTTTTTAAAAAATATGTATTAAAGTAATAATAATTTATTAGGTCACATTTGACACTTCATCAAAATTCAACAACATAACCTTGTAAGAGCGGTAGTAAAATATTATTTATTTTTTCGAATTTAGAACTGCACAATTGCTTAACTATTTTTAATTACAATTACATATTTATTGTAATAATGACAAAAGAAGGTAATTTTATGATTTACTTTCACTAATAAACCATTTTAAACATAATAAACTTTTTCTGTTCTAAACGTCGTTACAATGTTTCATCAGTGAACCCTTTTTCTTTTTAAACACTAGGGATGTTACCCAGAAAAATCGAATGTTGATAGTTTTGTTAAATTATGTAATTATCTTGTTTTGTTCCTTAAATTCACGATAGAAAATAATAATGAGACAGGGATTCGACTTATGATTTTTAAAATAAAATTACAGTACCTAAAAGGACCCTTTTATAGCAACTGAATTCAATTCACATATATTATGTTTGAAGTCCGAATCGATTCATACACTTTAATCGATGTTTTTAAGCATGTTACCTCAATATGAAGCTAAAACCGACAAATGTCAAATGTGACCTATTAAATTGGCCCTACTATAGTAGATTAAATAGATTTGCTCAATTTTTATTTTAAATTAGTTCTGATTTTAATTTAACGCAATTGAATTAAATGTAAATTCAGCTTTTTTAAATATTATAACAATTAAATCTTTATAATTTTTTTATCAATTTATAATTATACTATATAAATGTAAATATTTTGAACTAGCACAGAAATAATTTATATTTTATGCCAAACAAAATGAATTAGGTAGATATTTTTTTAACAATCTAAATGATTTGCTTTAGCCAATTTATTTTCATGCAACTAGACAGATTACAGTTTTCCGTCAAAAATATGTAAGTCCAATAATTTATTTCTAATTCGAAAAACTGCGACACTGTTCCATGCGTATTTTAATATCTTTGATATAAAAATATTATTGCTTATGGTCTAAATTCTAAATCCACAAAGATCACAACACTGGGGTGACAGTCCCTATTGCGAAGTGTTTTACCCCCCTTGTGTTGGTAGTCATGGAGTTTTACCCCCCTTGTGTTGGTAGTAATGGAATTGGTAGTATCGCATCGCTATTTCGAGTAAGCGCTACGCACTTGCTACGTACGAGCGCTGATGTCGCATCATGACGTCACACAGTTAGAAAAAGCAAATGGCGCATGTGTGAAAAACGGTTTAAATTTAAAACCTGTGTTAATCTTAAATCTACGGCGTGCGTGTCCTGTTTTCGTTATTTTTTCGGTTTGTGTCAGTCTTCTCACCTTTTCTCTTCTATTAAAAGCAAAAAGCGCGTGTGAAAAATGGTTTAAATTTAAAACGTGTGTTAACCTTAAATCTACGGCGTGCGTGTGTCTTCTCACCTTTTCTCTTCTATTTTTCTCGCCTGTGATAATTATAACAATGTCAAAAAAGTGTTGTATGCTTTCTTGCCATGTATCCGGGGACATCGTCAAACTATATCGCTTTGCCAAAATTAGACACATCACATAGTAGAATTCGCTATGCATTTCGCGTATGTCAAAGACATTTTCAGGCAAAGTTCATTGAGGGAAACTGTAGGCTACTTCCTGAAGCAGCACCGGCTTTATTTACTGAAGAACATATAGCCAAGGAAGCAAAAATAAAAATTTTAAATACCACAAAACTGCGCTAATTTTGTCCCTTGCTTTGTTAAAAAACTCTCCCAAGGGTTACATACTCGTGCAGAAAATTTTTGCATCGCCTTCAAGACGAACCTTAAATAGACTATTTGGAGGATTGAGTTTCCGAACAGGAATAAATGCAAACACAAGAGCATTTTTATAAAATATTAATTAATAATTTCGCTGTCACCATAACTATCTTTTGGTGTGAAAAATGAAGGACTCCAAAGGCTTCTCGATTTTGGAATTGAGAAAAAGCCAGGTTTGTTTTAAAAAAAAAAATTAGTATTGCAAACAAATTATTTAGTTCCATTTGTAATGTCATAATTTTGAGAATATATATTTTTTTCTTATTTCAGATTTGCGGACCATGCCCTGGTTTTTATGATAAGGGAGATTTTTTATGATATTGCTTACTATTTCTGTGAAGGGACAACTCCTGCCATTCAGTTAAATGTATTCGGGAAGTGTACGCTGCTGTTTCAGACACTGGTTTTATTATTAAGGCCAGTATATGTGACCAAGGTGCAACGAATGTTGGAGCACTTAAATATTTAAGAGAAGAAACACGAAGAATGTATTTGATTAATGGGAAAGATTATGGTAATAATTATTTTTAATATTTTATTAATAAAAACCTTTGCATTTATACGTCAATCATGAAATTAATATTAGTTAGAAAACAAGGTTCTGGTATTCAAAATTACCCATCATCAAATGTTAACATAAACTTGCAAAGGTTTGTATTTACACCTAATGATGGGTGATGAATTCTGAATACCCAAGACTTGTGTACTAACTAATATTAAACTCGTATGTGGTGTATAAATACAAAGTGTTTTTTATTTAAAATTAATTCTACAAATTAATTTCTAAAACGGTAGATAGAATTATTTTTATTTCCTTAGTTTATAAATGCAAAATTACATTCGGATTTTCTTTACAAATATTTTAAATAATACTACTTCAGTTTTATATTAGGTTTAATGTTTTATTGAAATTTGTTTGCAGATGAAACATTTTTTGAAATATGTAGTCATAAGGTTTTTATAATTTATGACCTCCCCCATTTGATAAAGGGGTTAAAAAATAATTTTCTCAATAAAAATACATCAACTGAGGCTAAAATTTCAAGTTGTAATGATTTAATTTTTGTGTATGAACGGGACGCAAGGATTGGAGATGTGAGATTATTGAAATCAATACACGATGCACACATTATACCTGATAAAATCCGAAAAATGAAAGTAAGCAACTGAGTGTTGAATGAAAGGACGGTTGCTGCTCTTCGTTTTGCTGCAGAATTTAGTATGTATCTAAATGTGCCGGATGAGATCAAAATATGAATTAAAAATATTTAGTCTTTAATAAATACTTGTTTTTTTCTATTTCAGAGTCATCACCCAAAAAATTAAGTTTGTTAGCCACCAGTGATGTCGTCTTATTCTTCGACAAACTCTCCGACAGTACAAATGGTGCTACCAACTTTTCCAAGGGTAAAATGAGATACATTACTACACCGCAGTCTACACACCATGCATTTTGGATTGATGCTATTAACAAATTGAAGAAAATGAAATTTGAATTCAGGAAGAGAGACGATTGTACCATCTCTAAAAAACTATATTTTGACCATCAAAGGTGTTCAAGGGCTCTGGGCAGACTTGCATCAGGCTGGTAATAAAAAACTAGTTCTGCGACGTCTCAACCAAGATCCATTGGAAAACTTTTTTGGTACAATAAGAATGTACAATGGAAAGAATGTGAATCCAACATGCAGAGACTTTGTCAACACTTTTAAGTCTGCACTTATTAGTAATTTTTTGTCGTCACACTCTCCGACACTTAACTGTGAAGACGATAGAGGGCGCATGATACTAAACCTGAAAGAGTTTTTAAGTTTCTCTCGTGATGGTCCCACATTACTTTCAGAACCTGAGCTCAATAATGAATCTAGGATGTCATTATCTAGTTTGTTAATAGCAGAATGCAATAGCATTACTGTGCATGATGTATCTATTTTACGCTCTCAACAGGAGAGAAGTAAAGTTGGAGCCCATGGATATTCTGCTGGTTGGATTTGTCGTAGATTGTTAAGTGACAATATTTGTGAGGCCTGCAAACAATCCCTTACTCAGTCAGAAGCTTCAATTCATCACAAATATGTATTGTTGAGAGAGAGAACTGGTTATTATTTAAAATTAGCATATAATAGCCTTCTGAATTTATTTACAAGGTGGATTGAAATTATTAATGGGTATTTAAATAATCCAAATAATCTTATTCAATCAAATATCCATAAAAACTTGCAGTATATAATAGAGGAAAATTTAAATTTTGAGTGGTTATAAATGTAATAAAAGTAAAATTTGTAAAGCTGATTTTTAAATTACAACTATTCAATTAGACACAGGAAATAAATAAAATATTGTCAGGAAAATATGATTCTATTTAGAATGTAAGTAATTTTAGAAGTAATTTTACTTGATTCGAATCTAAATGTTTTACAAAAATTGGCTGTTGTAAAAAGCAAAAAATATTAATCATTAATTTGTATTTTAAAATCATTAATTTGTATTTAAGTAACTGTTATTTATTTACTCTTGCATATAAATACAGATGGTTTTTATCACATATTTTTAAATAAACAATTCTTATTGACCTATTTATTTATTTATTGTTGCAAAATGAATATGTTATGTATTTGTATAGCTAAAATACAGTATTTCTTTTAAATATGGACCTTTATTGTTCACATCATTATTGCAAATTAAATATGTTATGTCTTTTTTTAGCTAACATACAGTATTTCTTTTAAATATGGACTTCACTTTATTTGTTCAGTACACAAAATATGACATTTTTGCTTTTAATGTGCAATAAGTAGATATTATTTTAATAAGTAGCATTAAGCTGTTGCAATTATATTCTGAGATAAGAGCTATTCTAGCATTTTTAAATTTTTCTGTAATCATAACTTCCAGAAAGAAATTTTGATGTGAAAAGGGGCTAATTATTTTGAAATTTTTTGTATTATATAAAGTTGATGTATTCTGAACTGGGAGTATGTGCACATTCCGTTATACTAGGATCCCTATTGATTTTCTGATCCCACTTGGAGCAAGATCCCACGGTATTGGTTGATATAGATTTTTATCCACATCTGTCAACAGTCATATATCTTTTAACAAGATATTATTATGGTATCAATAAAATAAATAGTCCAGAGATTGATTCTCAAAGTGTATTCCTTGTTCATTGATAGGAATAAGTCTAGTGTTCTCCTTAAAAATATTGTTTTTGTTGGTTACAATATTTTTGCGATTATGTCTCGATAATACAATACACTAAATACAAAATATAACAACCGTTTACAAGTGAACAATACAACACTGTTCTTTCCCAGGATCCAAGTGGAATTATTGTATTGTCCCAGAATATTGTCTTTTGTGGTTGATGCTGTTTATTAGACAATATTTTCATATCTTTTATATTGTACTCCTGTAAATGGAACTTTAAGCTATGCATTAAAACATGCAGGATCCCGCTAATACGAGGATTTCACTGGATTGAATTTTTTTCATTCTGCAAAAACCTAGATTGAAAATCAGCTGCAGGGTTGGAAGCCCTAATCTGAACCACGACACATTATTTTTCTTTTATGCGTTTTAAAGTTGTATCAAATTTAATTTAAATGTAATGTTTTATTCTGAATAAAGACTAAAATATATACATTAAAACTATAAACATGTTATATAAGTATATATATATATAGAATTCAAATAAGTTTAGCTCTTCAGAAAGTATTGTATTCCAATGTTATCTTTTTTTGTTGCATAAATCTGTATTATATCAACTTAAATATATCCATATATGTATTGAAGCGTTCAATTGGCATGTTTTTCTTTCCAGAACTTAAAATAAAAATTGTCATGTTTAAGTATGTGTTCCATGTTGGCGTTTTTTTATTCAACTTAACACTGAATCAAAGTTAACAACGTAAACTAAATTATTAAAAAAATCATGTTCCATATAAAGTGTCTTTTTTTTCATCTCCTCTGTCTTCAAAGCCTCTTTACCATTAATGATCAGTGTTAGGGCAAGTTTGCTTTATAAAAGTTTGTTGTTAAATGTGGTGAATTCACTTTTAAATCACAAAAAAGGAAACTAAGATTTTTTATTAAATTTTATGGGTTGGCAATCAATTCCCAAAACTCATTATTTTCGAAATGCAGAATCATTCATGATAGAGAAGCTTTAATTCCTTCATAATATAAACTTGTAGTTTGATCAGTAGTAATAATTAAAAATCCGTGGTAAAAGTAACAGTTTGGAAAAAAAGTGAATACTTCTGATTTTTAACTATTACTCATGATCAAGCTATGAGCTGTAAAAACTTTTAGGGAAAGTTTTGAATTTCCCGCGGATTTTTTTTTCGATGGATATAAGCGCCAACGTGAAATAGCGCAAATACAAAATTTGACCAATAGGAATGTGTTATTATACCTAAACGTCAATAAGTTGTTACGGCGCCGTAGTACTAAGTGGCAGATCTGAACTAGTAATAGTTCTACATTATCTCTGGATCACAAACCATAGAAAAATATCAAATGTGGTATAATGTTTGACATTTGGTACTAAATATTTAAATAACGAATAACGTAGTTAAGGTATTGGTTAATTAATAATTAATAAATTTTATCCGAAAGAGTTTGTAGCAGGTAAAAACTAAATCATTTTATAATTATTAGTTTTAATGAGTAATGAAACTTTGATAAACTCCAATGATTAATTTGAGACAAAACTATCCCAATAAGATGAAGACTGTATCCCCACTTTCAACTGGAGTTGTTTCATTGGAACAATTTTCGCAACTTGAGGAAGAAGAAAAGAATATCGCAGCTCTTAAAAATTATGGATTGACTGCCGAGGAAATACAAATGTACAAGGATTATGAAAGAGGAATGGACTATTTAGAAAACACCCATAAAAATATGGAGATTACGGCTTTAGAAACATCTGTAAAATGCATTCTTGACAAAATAAAGATAGCACAGAATAGAATGAATTCTGAAACGCACAGGTAACTCCAAAATAATAAATTACATATTTTCTGAATTTATGTTAAAATGTGTTAATAAAGGACAAACCATGTTAATCACTTTCAATGGAGTGTTTAAATATTTTATAGTTCTATTTCACTGACGGCTAGAATTTTTTTCCTTGAGAATACTTAATAAAATGGCTAAGAAATTATTTTTATAAGTTGCAAACATTACTGCCTTGTTCAGACATGTACAGTGCGTTTGAATATTTGTTAACCCTTCCCTTACTCTGCCAAAAACATTTGCGCGTTACGGTGCTGTGTTGTCATTACACATATGAAAAATGAGATATTGTAAATCAGAAAATAGAATATTCATACGCAATTGCTTCAATTATTTATAGTTGAAGTCAAAGGTGATAACAGTTTAATCTAATTGCTAAAAACACGAAAGAACCATTGGCTCATGCTCACAGCGCGGATGAAAGAACCGTCACTAACGAAACTCAGATTGCTATTTATTGGTGTCTGGCAGAAGTACTGGCAACTTTACTGTTCGCATGTGGATGCGTGAAATTGTCTCTCGCTCCCAAATATACCTATTGCGTATAGTATCGAGAGTGAGACGTAAAGTGTGAGACAATTTCATATTCGGTACTCTTTTATTTCATACCCCGCAACATGTGACACATTGGTAAACTTTCTATTATGTTGGTAATTTATCTCCGATTTTTGATCAAATGCTTTTTCTGTTCCTTATAAGTATTAACTATTTAATAAAAAAAATATTTTAACTGATACGTAAATGCATAACGGAGAAATACCGTAACTATATTTATAGAAATATTAAAGTTATTAATTGCAATGTGTACTAAGCTACACATCACCAGGAGGGGAGAGTCAATGTGTAATAAATCCTAAGTCACCATCATATATTATTTTATCATACTGCCATAACATAAATATATATTTATTGTAGTAGGTATTTTGTTTATAACAATATGTTATTTTTTAGTACGGTAGAAGAATCACCATTTCAAAATAAAGACTATTCAATTGATCCAAATATTTTAATCAATGATGATCAGCCAATTTCTAGCACTGTACATCGTGGACATCCAATAAATTACCTAGATGAATTAAAAGACGATATTTTTGGCCACATGGACATAGATAATCTACCGTCAGCTAATAAACGAAGAAAAATACTTCGACGAATGGAGAGGAAATTAGCAAAAGAAATACTACTCCCAGAACCTTGTTCTAGTAATATTCCTGGTACAAGTACAATTGCTTCCATCAGTGAACCTCATTCCTATAATGAATTCGTCAGAGTCAATCCAAGTCATTCAAAAACTGTAAATTGTAATGCAACTATAGATAGGCATCCCAATTCTAAATGGGACATCAAAGACATGTCCAAATATGAAAAAATTATCGAAGCACGAAAGTCTGATCTAAAATCAAAGGACCGAGCTAAACCGCAAACAATCGGCTGCAAACCAGAAGCTCTTTACACCATCAAAGATAAGAAAATAGTTAGATTAGAAAAAAAAACAATTATAGATGGTCAAAGTAAAAAAATTGATCATTACCAAGCTGTCGAAATTAAGCTACCAATAAACAAAGCTGAAGAACAGCTATTAGAAGGGTCTAGATTGAGTTTGGAGGATATTAAGAAAATTCCCAAATTTGAGAAATACGAGGCTGGTGAATGTTCTAAGGTAAATAGTATTATACTTGGTATTTTTACGTTACTTTACATAAATTTACATGCAATATTCCTAAATGAACACATTGATTTATTTAATTATACAGGGTGTTCTTTAAACCCTGTCACATCCGAAACCACGATGATCAGTATGGGCAAGAAGACATATTAGCATACTAAAAAAAATATTTAGACGGAAGAATTTTTTTTTAAATAAAATATTTGAAAAAACAAAAGGTTGCTTACTTCTGCAGGGGAGAAGTGAGAGGGGCGCGGATACGCGGTTGGCGGTGTATCAGACTCCCCCCTCCCCCTCGTTTCTCCCCTGCAGAAGTAAGCAACCATTTGTTTTTTGAAATATTTTATTTTTGTAAATTTTATTCATTCTAAAAATGTATTTTAATGTGCCAATATGTCTTCTTGCTCATACTGATCATCGTGGTTTCGGATGTGACAAAGTTTAAAGAACACCTGTATATATTATTTATTGATTAAGCTGGTGTTTTTTAACTCTATCACTATTACCTTACCGCACCTAATGGTGCATAGGGCACTGCATTGGTACACCAATCTCTGCGTATCTTCATTTTTGTTACATAAAGGTAAAAGATGAGGAGTCTTACGCTTCAGGTACCAGTCTAGGTACTCTGAAATATTCTAGTGTGAAAACACCCTTTTTAATCAATCTTTTTATTTTATTTATTTATTTAATGCACAAAATACACAATTTTATCATAGAGCACAATTATAATTTTTTATGTCCCGACTTGTTAGAAAATTCCGTGTTAAGTCGGGACTCTTCTATACATAAATCAAAAACATTTATAAACATATTGAACAAAATACAAAATAATCAAAACAATATACAAAATAATAATAGAAAAATATAAAAAATGTATAAATATCAACATCTTTTATATCAACCATGTCGGGAATCGAACCCGAGACCTCTCGAATGGTAAGCAAATACGCTGACCATTACACCACGAGGTCAATGTTGAATTATATTTACATTTAACTCTATATTTAATTATATTTACTGGCCCCATGGCGTAGTGGCCAACTGTGAAACTGGCGTTATGGGTTCGATTCCTGCCAGCTGCAAGAAAAAATCCAAGAAAGATTTTCTTAAATTGGTCTGGGTATCGTGATGTATTTTTTATAATTTTCTTCCAAATTCTCTCTTTCCCATCTGCTGACAAGCCTCTAAAATAGAAGCTTTATGGGTTCTTTTTTTTTTTAATAAAAAAGAACATTCTCTACCGACTTAACCGATACTTAACAAGCTTATATTATTTTAATTAAATTAGTATATTTTGGCCTATTTGTATGTTAATTATTAGTGTAACATTTTATTTTTTGTAAGTAATGAGGAACTTCAGCCCTACGGGAAATTGGATACAAAAAATGTTTTCTTACGCGGGGTAAAAATTAGAGCATTAAATTGTAGAACAACGTTTCTTGAAAATGTACAGAAAAAATATTTTGATAAAAACGCACTACTTTAAATGACGTCACTGGTTCATGTGAATCAACCTATGATCTGAGAGCTATGGAAGATTTCCGGTCTGCTTGTCGCTTCTGGACCAATAGGAAGAACTGAATGAGAATAAGCGGAAATGAACCTCTGACGTTACACGCGGAGTTATTTCAGAAATACAAAACTTTGAAAAATCTTAGCGCCGATAATACGATATAAAAAAATTAAAAAATTTTTTTTTTACTTAGTTTAACAATGTATTAACAAATAAAAAAATTTAAAAAAACTACTGAACTTCCTCATTATGAAGTTTTTTTTTTGCCTGATCAGATTTCATTTCAAATCATCTCAAACAATCACATTGTACAAAAAAGTTTGATAAATAGGTATATATTATGTAATTATTTTTCAGAAGCTATACATTAAGAACTTATCAAATAACATAAAAGAAGAGGACCTTAATTCATTATTCCATTGTTACGATAAAAGCACTAAAGTGACATTGATGGTTGGGAAGATGAGAGGACAAGCTTTTGTAACATTTCAATGTATGTATCACCCTTTTATTACTTTGTATTTAATTATCATATACATTTTTCTTTTGATCAAATAAATCATATTTTCAATATAGCAAATCTGCATTACTTGTGTATAACCAGTTTTGAGAAAAATGCAAAAAAAATAGTTTTAAACAGGCGCTTCCAAAACACCCAATGCAAAATAGTGTAATGAGACCAGATATTTGATTATGTATACTATTCAATTGTAATATATCGACACATCCTACGTACAACTGTGTAACTGCCTCATCTCTGGTTATACGACTGTTGCATTTTTGAAATCTACACCTTGGAAACTTTAATATCAAATATAAAAAATCGTTGGAACAAGTTTTTTTTTAAACGTATAAATGTTTAACGGCATATATCTAAAACAAAATCCGAGGAATAATTAAGTACGTGCCAGCTACAGACTATTACGCGGGGGTAATGCGGCGCGGCGCGGGCGACGGAGATCTGCCCGTCTCTCAGTTCTACCTCGGACAGCGAGAGAATACAGGCTCCGTCAAAAATTTGAAAAAATTAAAAAACACAAATATACTTATCAAAATAATGAAAATGATCTAATATTAATGTTGTGACAGCGATACATAAACAAATATAAGACCGTATTTATTTACGATTTTTTGGTAAAAGCTGTGTAAGTGAACATTTTAGGGGAAGATATCAAATGAAGTACAGAGTAAAACTATGTAACTAGGCAGATACTCGTGAAACATTTCAACGAATCCCATTGAATAAGCCTGTATCAGCCACTTACAGTATTGATGACAGGTTACGTAGCTAAGTATAAGTGTGTATGTGCTATAACACAAAAACTAGTGATCTCAGAAAGAACATTTATTTTTTATCTCATTAAATAACTCAATTAATAGTGTTTTGCCAAATTTCACAGCTTTACTACGTAAGAACAGCGAAATATCGCGAGTAGATTTTTTAAAAATCTTTAAAACGCTCTCCTGTAAAATTTACTTTTTTCTGTTACACAGTTGTACGTAGAATGTGTCGATATCGTCCCCTTAAAAACCTAAGTCCAGATTACAAAAATGTTCAGGAGACAATTAACACTCCAAAACTTTTAATATTAGCCTAAAAAGAGCATTTTTCTTAGCATGTAATTCATTTCAAAACTAATTAAATGGTTTTATAAGTAAGCCAATGATATATCAATTGTAATGTTTTCTTCGTTGGCTTTGAAACAGGGTTTGTACTCTAGTAGCCATGAAGTATGCAGATATGTAAAGGGTTAATAAATAAAATGAACTCGGATTCTTACAATTCAAATAGATTTACAAAATTAAATTTATTATTCTCTTTGTAAATAGTAATGTTAACTAGTTAATTTTTTTAAATGAAAAAACAGTAAGTTTTGAGAGAATCATTATCTCCCATCAACAGGTGTGATGAACCAATGTAATAAATTCAGGATTTTTATAGTAACTAACTATGCTATTGACAGTTTATATCAAATTTTAACTTTGAATCTCGATATTCCAAAATGCTATTTTTGCATATAAACTAATTATTATTGCAACAGTGCGTATTTACTTTTACTATGTATTTTTGGCACTTTCAGCACCGGAAATGGCTTCCAAATCATTAAGTGATAGAAACGGTACAATTTTAAAAGGAAAACCAATTATAATAATGTTTGGGAAAGGATAGAAATTTCTATGTAGTTCAACAATTTCATATAATCATACTAAAGAAAAACTTTATTTATTTTTATATTTTTTAATGTAACATACTAAATAAAATTATAACATAATTTTCTTTTTTTGTGTTATTTTAATCGACAGAGAAAATCACAAATTTAACGTGTTTAGTGATTTGTCTAACAGTATGTATAAAATGATGTATGTCTTAAAGCTATAATTTCTTAAGCGAGCGGTGCCGTCATGCAGTGGTGGATTTAGTTCTGTACAAACGAGATAACGCAGGTTTCCCAGAGAGCGTCGATTGTGAGCACAATGTCAAACAGCAGCGCTGTCGTATGTTTTTTCTCGTGTAGTGGCGAGTGTCTAAAAATAAGTGTAATTGTGATTTGGACTATCAAAAATGAAAAAATTTTGATTGATTTTATTAGAAAATAATTAAAAATTTGAAATTTGCATTAAACCTTGAAATAGGTACTCTGTAGCATGATCTTTAAAACATCTCACACTCTTCCAAATAATAGTTTTCGGCTTCTTACAACCCCTTCCAGATAAATAATGCTAAGTTGGTCCGGATTGTCCATTTTCCACTGCAGTAAGTATCAGTTTTATAAAAATAAGCTAATAAAATTAGGTTATCACGGCCGCTAGATAATGGGACCGCTCTTTTTAACTTGTCATCTCCGGTCACTGTCTAGGAGGCTCTTGTTCCACCCACCGCATCACAACATATGACCGCTTTCTTACGAAACCATAACTTAAGTGAAGAAGCTGTCACTTATGGCGTGGGGAGCAAACTAAAAGATTAAACGATTGATAAAATAATATTTATTCGAAAAAAGCTTGTACATGAATATATTTAGCACGATTACACAATACTACTTTAAAATGTATTCAAACGATGTATTCTTATTATCTCTGAACAATAAACTTTTTCACTTAATAATATTGTACCTATAAAGATGGTTTACACTAAAAAAATTACTTAAATATGATGCTCATAATTATTACAATGTCTGTTCAATTTGTTTTGCAATATGAATAAAAAATAGTCAATATACAAAGTGTCTGCGATGTTTACTCACATGTTAATATAAGTACCCAAACTCACTACAAAAAACCGACTTTCTTTGAGTAAATTCACTGAAGTAATGTCCATTGCATTTTGTAATGATTACAAATTGGATTTCCCACTAGGTGATTCTAATATTATGTCAATTTAGAAACCTTGGGTTTTCTCTTTTGTCATTCCTTTTTCTCTGGTGGCATACTTGTAGGACCTGCCTCTGATTTGTTTTCTAAAAATCAAAACAAAAACAAATGTTATATGATGGGAATAAATTAATGTGACAAAGAGCCAGTTGCACGGCAAAAAGGTCAAAAGTTGAACAACTGTTGTTTGATTTTCTATAATTATTTCATAACAACATAATAGACGTATTTATTGAATGCAGAATCACAACTTGTAGAGACACAACTAGGAATGATCCATGCCTGTACTTGCCCTGACTCACTAGAAAATCCGTGTTGAGTTGGGGCACTTGACACTTTTACAATGCATTCATAAACATTTATATACATACACACATAGTGCATTCAAATCATGATCGTAGAACAACGACGAATGTCCGTAAAATGCAACATTGCCTTTCTTTTATATTTGATCTTAAAAAAGTATTATAAAGGCTTTTTCCAGGTTTGAAAAAATGAAATATATGTAACTAACCCAAGTATCAAAGGATATAATTCTGTACTTGTCAAGTTGTGTGATAAAATGTAGAAATTTTTTTTTTAACCACTTATGTAAAGTTGACGAAAGTCACATGCGTCGTTGTTCTACGATCACACCTGTTTAATAAGTCTAGTTAATGTGTTAGTACCTGTCAGTGAACCAAGTAAACATACAATTTTTGCTTGTGTATGCATATTTGAACTAATTTAAAAAAAACTTATTGTTATACACTGTGCATACATACATATTATATTTTTACATATGATTTGGCATCTCCATATGACTTTTTACCAGTTATTCCACGTATCACAGTGATTCATTCATATTGGAACAAAATATTTACATTCTTATAATTTACCCAGATATTTCAAATCTGGAGGCCACTTTCAACAAGTTGTAAATAACTCCCTATTTGAAAATGGGAAAGAAGTTATTCATTTATTTACAGGCTTATTCAGTCCGTTCAACAATGGCAAACACATTGCCAGTTGTAGTAGAGTCAGATCATGAGTCCGCGACACTAGCCACGGCACTACAGCCCGATTAAACTCCGAACTGTTGTATCTCGCTTACTCGACTGTTAATTAATGCAATCATTTTTCTATACAATAAAAATGGTTGTTACCCATTTCCGATGCGGGAGGTACGGCGTGTAGAGGCTGCTGGGCCGGGGGAGGCTGCGGCCGAGGGGGAGTGGGGGGGCCAATATGAGGACCTAAAGTGAAGAATTTCTTCTAATAACACAACTACAATGGAAATTATTTGACGAAAAACTTGATAGGTATTTCACAGAGGTGTGAACCTTTTGAGAAAGATATTGAAGTCTAGGGCATTTACACGGCTCATTACTTATAATCTGTCATTGGCTTGTTTAAGTGATCACTTTCTTTATCATTTCTCTATCCCCACCCTGTGGTGCATAAAGCACTACATTTGCACTTGAATTGCAATGTTTCTAGATCATTTTTGTTACATGGAAGGTAAGGTGATCACTCTTAAACTTGAAATATTCCAGTGTAGAACCACCTTTTAAACCAATATTACACGTTCACCCTGCTAGTAATCGAACCTATGATCTCAAGAATGGTAGGCAAATTCGCCAACCACTACACAACGAGGTGAACTTATCCGCTCGATTTCCTTATTCAGGAGTTTACCTGAGAGCAGCCATCGAGTCGAAAATACTTGTCTTGGGTTTTAATTCTTTTTCAAACTCAGAACTGTATTCTTTATCTGCCCAGACACATATTTCTTCCATCTGTTGATTTTTCTGATAAAAACTGCAGTTTCCTTTATCAATGCGGGTGAGATCCTACCGTATTTAAGCGCTGTAAATGACTAGAATTAGATATTCTCTTTAAAAAGATTTTCAATCTCCATTTAAACAAATATGACATAAAATTTAACTTGGAATTAAATCCAGTACTTGCTAAAAAAAAAAGACAAACGTACAATACACAAGTTGACATACCCTAGATAAATCTCATATTTCAACTAAGATGAAAAACCTCTTTGATAAGGGGTATATGAAAGTCTAGGAATTCACAGAGCTTACAAACTATTGTTGCGGGTTTAAGTGATCACCTTACTAGCAGAAGAAATATGGATGTTTAAACATACTCATAATGTTGTTACTAATCACTGCATTATTTGAATTCTTTAATCTTTTAACAGGGGTAAATACATTTGCAGTTTGATGGAGGAATGTCAAAATAGTGAATGATAATTTAATTGCTAACAAAATAGATATCATCTCAAGTAAGAGTAGTTTTTCACATTTTAAAATTTCTCCCACTTTTCTATTACTCCTTTTTGTTTTAATACATATATTTAATTTTCTGGGAGACTGAATCAGTATGAATAATTTATACAGTGCCATAATACCTCAATGGTACTTGCTTAAGCATCCACATTCTATTTAATTAAATGTTAAGAAATAAATTACATAAATTATTTTTAGGTAAATTTGTCTTTCGATATAGGGCCTGCCTAAGCGAAAGAGGAAAATAATTGGAAAAAAATTGAAATGTAATTATTTCAGATTGAATATTTTGTACAATGACTTTAATTTTTCCAGAAGATTCTAGTTTATTCGGCATATTTATTGATTTTTACATTCTTATGAATGGACCCCATACCTTTTAAAAAGCAATTATAATTTATATGATGAAAATATCACTATAGTGTTTTTTTAACAGTTTGTAATTTTTATGTAAGTAAAAATGTTCAAAATAAATCATTAAGTATTTATTTTTCAGAATAATTGTGATAATTAATTTGTCCGAACGATAGTGCCTGTAGATGTATGCCTGTAGAAGATTTTTGTGTTAAAAAAATAATTTGAGCATTTTCTGAAAAATCCTGATTTCTTTCCCACAGATGATATTGATATGAGGAAACATTGAAAACACATAATCATTATTTTATAAAAATAGTAATATTACGAAGACATTCCAGAAAAAATGTATTAGATGTATAAACAATGGAGAGTACTACATTTTATTAACAGAAAAGATGACTAATTAATCATTTTTAAAAAGGGAATTTGACATTAAAATAATATGCAAGGTGAAAATTCAATGTTACATTGCAATATTCCGAGTAACAATTTTTTTTACAAAATTTCCTTGTTTCGCTTAAGTCAAAATGGGAAGAATTTGTTGCTAAAAATTGAATTTTATAAAGAAGGATCCGTTGTATAATTCCTCAAGATGCAAGAATTTAAGAAATATGAATGGTCAAACATGGGCTGAATAGTAACACTTAAACCTAAACAGTGCATAAGCGCACTCTGAATGGAATATTTGTAATTTTTTTATGAAAACTCTTCTTCAAACATCATTAGAATACTGATGGATTCAACGGAGAAGACCTATATTTAGATTTTAAAACTTAAAGACAATTTTTAAACTAGTGATATTTTGTTATTATATATAATAAACATCTAAAATGCATAAAGGTGTAATTTATTTTAGCATGTTTTTAGACCCCTACAGTATCCTATCCTAGCCCCTGATTACAATGCAAAAGTAAGAATTTTCTGAGCAAAATTTTTAACATTTCATGTAGTATTATGGTTTGTTACAAGATTGGAACAATTGAAATGTCACTAAATAAGAATTGTTCATTTTTCCTTCTTTCCTTTCCATCTTCTCTCTTATAGTATAGTGTTAATTTTTCTTTGTAGTTAATTTTTGTTTTTAATTTTTTATAAGATTCAGCATAATTCCTTAGAATATGTCCATGTACTTGTAATTTTCTCCAACTGAACGGTTTGGGTAGGTAAGAAGAAATTGCCTTAAGGAAATATGCCAACCCTTATATGTTAATAAAGTGTTAAATAAATACATATTATGTTTATGAAAAAGGCAAATGATTTTTTAAAATTAATTAATTCCAGCTACGTAAATTATCACCTATGTAAATATATGTTGAAAATATAAATTTTACAGGAGCCCATTTCACCTATACATAATTTATTCACATAATACAAAAAAATATAATATTTTAGTACGACGATCATTTGTTTTAAAATGAAAATATTTATTAAAAATAATTATTTATATTTTTTTCATAAATATAATGCATTTTGAAAAAAATATGTATAAAAATAGCAATGCGCTGTTGCCCGTTTTTGCCAATACAGTAATATCAATATTTATATAAAAGTACCAGTGATATTGATATTAACTTTGAATAAGACACAAACAAGTTAGCTTACATAAATTTAATCGACTAGAAAGATAAAGAAAAATGTTTTTTTTTTTTTACCAACCTTGCGAAGTTAATTATTAAAATTAACATTATTGAGGTATTTGAAAAGTATCAGTGTATCGTAACTGGCTTCGTGGTTTAAGGGTAAAATGACATTACCCGGTGATTAGCCGGCTTTGTGCCGAAGTAGGTTAAGTCGACATGTATGGAATATCTTACCAGCAGGATCGTGCGGATACTCCTGGTAAGCCTGGTACCCGCCGGGGTGGTGGTAGCCGGGGTAGTGATGGGGGGGAGGGGCATAGTGGGGGTAGTAGGAGTGGCGGGGTGGGTAGTACATCATTCCCGGAGGCATGCCTAGAAAATAAAATATTACTTGAATAATGCATAAATGAAGTCAATAATAAAAGTGTAGTTTTTCGCATTGCATTTATGTGTATTCTCATTATCTATTTCCTTATCAACAAGAAAAAATTATGATTTGATCATTTGTAACATACAGTGCATATTAAGGCAATACCTTGGGAATGTGGTCCAACTGGTGGCTGGCCGGGAGCAGGTGGAAGCATCATATCTAAAACGAATTTTTTAAAAAAAATGCATTTTGATACTTTTTACAAGTAGGTCCTTATGTCAGGGTTTCCATTTTTTTTCAGAATCGCTCAATTATAATAATATTTTTTGTTCATGGGAACTAAGGTACACGGGATTTACATGCGGGGAGGCGAGTGATGGCTGACGCTAGGGTCTCCTGGAGGCGTTTGTAAGATGTCCACATGCTCCACTTAGGAGCAGATGTGGAAAAAAATGACTATTTTAAATCTTATCAAAGCTTAACCAAATTACAAGTACCTAAAATAGTTATTATTTAAAAAAGGCATCTTCTGTGGTGTAGTGGCTAAGACACTCGGCTTATGCATGGAAGGCCCGGGTCCAATTCCCGGTGAGAACACAAAAATAAAATGTGATTTTTCTCAAGCCTGGGTGTTCTGTTCTGTAATTCACCAGTGTAATTGGGTCTTTGGGTTTGTTGTGGTGTAAATCTTATTTTTAAATAAGCGTATAAAGTGTAATTTGAACTTACTTTGATGTGGCATGGGATGCATCGGGTGTGGTGGCATGGGCATATGAGGGGTGGGTATAGCGGGGGGCATGTGTGGGGGGGGCACAGCAGCCCCCTCGTTGGCAGCCACCACCGGGGGGATATGAGTCGTCGCAGTTGGACTACTCTCCTCCTCGGGTTTCGCCTCAAACGGTGGTTTGGAGCTTTCCGAATCGCTCGACTTTTCAGAATTCACTTCAGCCTTTGCCTCATTTTCAGCGGGAGACTCTTTGATTTTCTCTTCAGCCATTTCAACATCGACATCTTTACTTTCTGCCTTTTCTTCTGCGACTTTCTCGACAATTTCCTCAGCCGGTTTCTCATCTTCGGTCGGTTTAGAGTCGCCCTCTTTAGCTGGTTCTGCATTTTCAGCGGGCTCGCTTGTTGTCTCCCTTTGCAGTTGGCCGTTGGTTGGTTTTTCTGCCGTGTTACTCTCTTCGAAATCTTTCTTAACCGGCTGGCCATCCTGTTCCATCGGCTATATAGAAAGCGATTGAGGAATTTAGTCAAGAGCTTAAGATAATAAATTGAAATTAATATTAACAACACCCATAAAGCAGATTATGCAAATCATAAATATAATAATAATAAAATGTTTAGCTACCTGCTTGGATTCCTGAGGTAATGGAAAAAAAAGGATAAATATTTTTTAATAGGTAAGCAAGAGTTTTAATCATAAGATGACTTTATTAGGGCTAGTTGGAATGAAAAATAAAATAATAATTACATTTTCATCAAAATGAGTATTTGCCGCTTTATTTTGCTTTTTTATTTACAAAAATATTACAATATTTCTGCTGTCATACAGAGTAAGGCTGTATCTACCATTTTGTCAAAAATGAGTTAAATCTGGAAGTAGCAAATAAAGATAAATATTTGTATATGTATCCAAGTCTCCAAATCAGTTTTTTTTATAAAAGAACTAAAAGGCCGCAATTTCACTGAATTTTCGATTTCAGTTAAACTTGTTCCACAATTTTTTTACAAAAATGAAAAGAAAAACCTGCATTTAAAAAAAATCTAGAGTATTTCTTTTAAATGTTCACATAAAACATTATATACATATTTCTAAGTGTTACAAAAGAATGTTCATTAAGCTTTGACAAACTCAAATCCTCACTTTCAACAAAACACAAATTTCCTCAGAATTTACTTATGTAGTCACGGCCTTTCTTCGTATGATGGCAAATATGCTTTTTTTTTTAATAAACAGAAATATTGGTATTCTAATATTGAAATATTTCCATTTTTGGGGCTACATTCAACAAGCTGTAAACAACTCAATATTAAAAATAGGAATCAAATGGGATTCAAACCTCGGATCTCTGATCCGTGAGTCCACGACACTAGCCATGAGACAGCAACACCCGATTCAATAATTTATTTCAACTTAATATTTTTGACGCAACTGGCTTTTAGTAAGTAAATGGATGTTTAAAATATTAATAATTTAAAATAAAAATATGTAAAAGTAATTGCAGTACGTATAACATCTGAAAATTAAAAACGAGCTTTGATATTTTATATAAATTAATTTATAAAACTTGGTTTGTTTTTCAAATCGGTAGCATTAATTTTAAAAATGTACAGTAGCACATAATAAATTCATTGTCAATGAGTAATTTTTTCAAAAGAATTAAGATAATGAAGTAAAGTTACTTGGTTAAAATGCAATAGAATATATTGGGTGGCTACATAATCTTAATGAATGTCCGTTACCTGAATATAGTGAAGTACTAGCATCTGATATGGGTGCGAGACGCATAAAACACACAAAACTCAATACAAATCACAAATACAAACATGTGAAAATACATCACCAAACTACAACAATTTACAAGTCAGCGTCCGCCACAAACATATTGTACAAATTTGAGAAATCTCCACATTTATATTATTTTATATACAAATATACATAAAACTAAGCAAATTGACTTGTAAAAAGTTTTATTGAAACTTCCACAAGATAAAAATCTACATTATAAAGTGCCCAGTAACAAAAATGTGGGGAAACCGGTCAATTGAGTATGTATACAGGGTGTTCTTTAAACCCTGTCACGTCGGTTTCGGAAACCATGATGATCAGTATGTGCTAGAAGATATATTAGCATATTTAAAACAATATTTAGAACGCAAAAATTAAACAAAAAAAATAAATTAAAAAACAAATGGTTGCTTACTTATTCAGGGGCGTGGCCATGTGGTTGACGGTGCATCAGACTCGCCCCCCCCTCTCACCGCTTCACCCTTGCAGAAGTAAGCAACCATTTGTTTTTTTTTAATATTTTATTTTCGTAAATTTTATTTGTTCTAAAAATTTATTTTAATCTGCCAATATGTCTTCTTGGTCATACTGATCATCGTGGTTTCGGATGTGACAGGGTTTAAAGAACACCCTGTTTACATATATATTTTAACTCTCAAAAGACTGTGCTAAAAAATCCCTCTAGAAACTGTGCTGCAACATTAAGTAAAGACGAGAGAAATATTTTGAAATACAGATTTGAAAAACAAAATTTTAACACTTATATTTATATACTGTTTAATAATCTATGTTTCATAATTTATAAAAACAATGATATAATTTTGGCCTGTTATATTTAGCAAAATACAACTCATTAAAAAAAATAAGAGATACTCGTATGTATAATATTATGAAGTCTCGTATTCTGTGTGATATCAGAGATAAAATAAGTTTAACGGAAAGGAAAACAGCCGTCTTTATTACTAGGCATTTCATATTTCTTTGTGTTACAGGCAAAGGTTGATTGAATTTTTTTCTTAAATGAGTTCTAGTCATTACCAGATCAAAGTTGATAAGCTTTTGATATCTATTACGTACAAAATAAATTTGAAATGTAACATTTTAGAAAATGAACATAGTACCCAACATCTGCCAGTAACACGGTGTTTCTACTCAACGCATGAAATTTTGTGATCTAAATATTTATATTTCCAATACATTTAGACATACGTATGTATTTGAAATACATAGACGGCATTTTTTATTATATAAACTACATACATACAGTAAAACCCCCTTTTTACGTTTTTCAAGGGGAGCAACAAAAAAAGTGTAACTGTTTAAACCATCTTCTTTTCACATTATGCCTATAACTTCGAAGTATATTTTAATTGCCACATTATGAAACTTTCTGTATCTTAATTTGTTGATATAAAGACTTTATTCTTTTTAAACATGTATAAACTGCGTGTCACAATTAAGTGAAATGTAAAAATGGCATTTTTGTTCAAAAAACATACATGTAAGAATAAAAACTATAAAAACTAACCCAAAATGACATCGGAATGTCAAAAATGTATCAAAATTCAATGTAAAATACCTTTTAAGAAAATTAGACACTAAAACAAAAAGATCAATTACACTGCACCTACTTTAAATTTAGTTGGAGATAATAATTTACCGTTTTTTTATTTGCGGCTAGGCGTTTTTTTGACACATCGAATAAGTATTGAAAAATTCTCAAAATAAAACTAGGATGATAAATAACATACTAAAACATTAATTGGGGGAATGTTTAAATTAAAAAATGGGACCGGAACATTTCGGCGTAAAAAGCGGAAAACACAAAATTAAGGAATGCAAAATCGAGGCTTTACTGTATAGTACATTTGGATAGGCAGTAATTGTATTTCTCCCAGAAACAAAAACTGTAGCATCTGAAATTGTAAATGTAAACTAAATAAAAAATAAATATATATTTGGAAACAAAATTAATATTTTCAATTTATTAACGTGAACTACACTGATTCAAATTTAGTAAACTATACATTGCCAACAGATCAAACCTGTTTGATCATAGAATGACTTAAAAATATATTTTTTTTAAATGTGAAACCTGAATATCACATAAAACACTGAAAATTAAAAAAAAAACTTTATTTGAGCTTCAATATAGGTCCGATCCGATATAAAGTCAATCAAGGAGTCCAAGATCGATATTCTCGCTCTACCACAACTCAATTCCTATTTTCTAGCGTGGTATTTATCGACTAGTCGAAAACAATCCAGGAATTAAATAAAAATAAATACTGTTTGGCAAAAAAAAGTAAAAATCTGAACTATGATAAATTTTTACGCAGATGATACGAAATTATATTAATTAAGTGGTTTGTTCAGAGACCAGTTATGATACGTTACGTTAACCTTGGCGTTACAATAGAAACAGAGCCATAAGAACATCAGCACCCTCAATTACTATCTACTTTTTTTTTAAATACCTTAAGTCAGGGGCTTGCATACCATATTGATGCTGGATGCAAAACTATTATAAGTCACATTTTAATAAAAAAACAGTGTTTAATGTATTTATGCCCGCCAACACACTATTTACACTGTGCAGAAGTTTTACAAGTGTATTCACAATATTTTATTGATAATTGTTCTGTGTCCCATCTCTACTTGAGTGAATATTTTTGTTGTGAAACAGAAAACTTTTTTTCTATATTTCAAAATAAATTCAGTTCAAAAACTGATGAGTTACTTACACTACATCATTATTCCCTTATCAGCACCTGATGGTGCATAAGGCATTGCAGGCGGCCTCCGTGGTGTAGTGGTCAAGACGCTTAACTCACGCACGGAAGGTTCCGGGTTCGATTCCCGGTGAGAACACAAAAATTCTAATGTGATTTTTCTCAAGCCTGGGTGCCCTGTGATGTGATTCACTACTGTCATTAGGCCCTCCTGGCCTGTTGTGGTGCAAAAAAAAAAAAAATTAAAATGTTGTAAAAAAATGTTGTATTGATACACTAAATGCAGTATAACTTGATTATCCGTTGCATAAAGGTAAGGTGATCAGTCTAACACTTTTGGTGCGAGTCAAGATACAATGAAATATTGCAGTGGAAAAACACCTTCATAACCAATACTTCATGTCGACCTTGCGAGGAATCCAACCCAGGACCTCAAGCATAGTGGGCAAACGCGAAAATCTCCACACTACGAGGCAGGCTTATTTCCACTCGATTGAATTTTTTATTTTTAGGATTTTTACCTGAGCAGACACTCATCCAGGATTCTGGTTCTATTTCACACACAGAATTAGGAAGTTCAGTGGTTTTTTTTGTCAAACTAAAAAAAATTGGTTTAATTTATTTTTTTATGGATATTATTATGGCCATGATTTTTAAAGTTTTATGATTTTAAAATTACTCCGCGTGTGACATCACAAGTTCTCTTCAGTGAGTTCTACTGATTGGTGAGTTAGCTTCCCGTAAACCTGAAATCTATCTCAACACTTTATCATTGGTTGATTTAGAAGAACTAGTGACGTTCTTTAGTATTAAATTTTATTATTTTTTTCATACATTTTTAAGAAACTTCACGTTACAGTTTAATGCTCTAATTTTTACCACTCGTAAGAAAACATTATTTATATCCAATTTTTCATAGCACTGAAGTTTCTCATTGTATTCTTCAATAAAACAAAAATTAATTAGGCTATCCAACAAACAATCCGTGAATTAAATTTGGATGTCGGCACATCCTAATTAAAACTGTCAGACACTGTTATTAGAAAAATTTAACTCTAAATGCCTATATGGAGCGCACGCCACTGTTGTAACAAAAAAAATATATAAAGAAAAAAACATATTGTTTAGATCAACCCGTTTCTCATGCCTTCGCAACACTAGGTCTAACTGTCTCAGTTTGAGAGGAATATTGGCTACCTCTTCCTGTGCAGAGCTCCTAGCCTGATCTCCAGGGGTGGCCAACTCCGGGGGCTGGTTTTGTGGGGGAGCGGGACAGTGAGCCGGAGGTGCTCCACCCCTGCGCAAAATCTCCATCTGTCTATCCACCAAACGGGAGAACGTTTCTTCATCTACCGCTGGTTTGCAGTGCTGAAATAAAATAACAATTTAACGTAGTGCAGAAAGCAGCCAGCCATAGAAAAGCAAAATTGTGTATCACACAATAGTTGGAATGTTTTTTACTTTGATAAATGATAAATTAAACATGCAATCTTTTTTTAATAATACAAACAATAATTTAATTACATATTTGACCAGTTTTAATGATTTCTGAAATTCTGATTTTCAGCCAGACGGCTGACAACACAACCTAAGATATGAATGTAGCAGAAAACAGCCAGATCTAACATTGAATGATACCTCATTCAAACTTTGAATGTATGAGGTGACGTACTGTATTTAAACATGCAGGTTTATTTTATTATTGAATTTATAAAATTGAAATACTTATGGATAAATCTACATTCATTTATTTAAGAGAACTAGATTTCTGGAGGCATAAATCTTCCCATCAGCATCTAAACAGTAAGATTTTTCTAGTGCTGTAGGTGTTTTCTGCTGATTGAGGAATGTCATATTTGTGATCAACACTATTTTAAGAAGGTAATTATTGCAGCTTTTTGTCTGAAAGCGGCCTGGACTTTTCAGCAGAACATAGAATTGACCTTACTGCACCCGATAACACCAATTATGTTCCACGTATATTACACATTCAATTATGGTTACGAAATAGTTACCAATTTATTTTAAAAGGTTCTCTAATAATGATGTGCATAATGAAATTACTAAAAATCACAACTTAGGTTATCAATGTTAATTGAAAATTCATAACACAGTTTTAAATAGTGTATCTGTTGCAAAAAATACTGAAGAAATATTCCACAAATCACAACTTATGACACCAAAACAATGATACGCTAAAACAATACTCACTTACAGATTAAAATCTACTCTTACTCAAATGAAAGACATAACCCCTACAATACATCACATACAAATAATATAATCACTAGATCCTCAACACAAAGACAACTTAAACAAATACAAACTAATACCACTTTCAGACAAAGGGATTCTGAGTATTATTCAATTAAAATCTAGAACCTACTTCCACTATTTATTAAAACAATTAACGAGAAAATGTTTAAAAAGGTTATAAAAAAATGGATAGTGGAGCTAGGTAGAAGTAAAATGGATTGTCTCATTCGCCCAAACCAATATTGAATCAACGGCTCCACAAGTGTATATGTTAGGTTTTTGTTATTTTCATTGTGCGTTTTGTAATATAAATAATATAGGTGTACATAAATTAATTATAAACATAAATAGGTACGTAGTGTTTAAAACTGAATATTTTGTCAATTATCTCTGTTTATTAAGTCAGTCTTCTTTGTTTATTCTCAAATGTAAAAATATATTTTTTTAAAGTATATTGTTAAGTATCCTCGGCACGGGTAACCCCAGTGAGGTCACATTATTTTTATCATTAATTATAGTTTGTAAGAGAAAAATATGAATAAATAAATAAATAACGCATGAATTTTGGCTAACCAGTGAACAATCCATAGATCATCATTATTATTGTATTACAAAAACCAATATGCTTATAATGAGGTTAGGGGGGCGTTAGAGGGTCAGTTGCATAGTGAGGTAGGTAATTAAGAAATAAAATATTTTGTCTAGATATAACAAATAAATAATTTAGAGAGAAATTGACTAGGACCGAAATTTCAAATTTATACAATTGTAAATTAGATTGATGCAAAACTGCCACTGTTCATGATCACTATTTTTGGGAAGACCAACAAAACCAGTAGCCAAATGACAGAAGTCTTTATGCTGCCGGTTTTGTTGGTCTTCCCAAAAACAGTGGTCGCAGACAGTGGCAGTTATAGCTCATAGTGAGAAAACTCGAGTTCTGAACATTTTTTTAACAAATTGATTTGAAATTTTTGAACACGCAATACGCACAAATACATATTGTTACCTTCTCCACATTGTGTACAGGATCTTAAAAACATAAGAAAAAAAAGAGTAATTTTTCTAATAATGTAGTCAGTTCACTTCCAGTATTATTACCTTTTTTAATTCCTCTTGGAATGAGTCACTGGTCTCTTGAAAACGTCGCTTCTTGGCCTCGAACTTCTCTTCAATTTGCTGCAGCTCTGTTTCCAACTTCCTCTGGTGCATAGTAAGAGACTGGACTTGACGCTTTAGTACCTAAGAATTTAAAACATAATCAAGACCAAAGAAAGGGAATTAATTATAATTAAATCCATGAAATTATTAAAGGGATAAGGAAACCGGAGGATGTAAGAGTGCTCGCCCTCTACCTAATAGCCGGATACTTAGCTTGGTGGGGGAGATTTAGCAATATGGGAACACTCACCCTCCACTCAGTAGCCAGGCTCTTAAATGACCTGGTGTTGGAGGGTGAGAATTAATTTGCGGGGACCCGTCACAGCAGATCTATACAGATCACGGTGAGCTTATATAACACTGACCTTCATTTGTTTTTTAGACTAAGAATAAGGAAAGGGATAATACTTAGATACAACCACATTTTTAATAAATGGAATGAAAATATTTTTTAAATAGGTATGTATATTATTTACCTGCATCCTTGCGGTGGTAACAACAGACCTAACATCCGGGACAACAGCGTCGGAGAATATTTCATTAATGAGACGGTGGTTTCGTAAATATCTAGCATATGCTATATGCTTTTGAGATAATCCATCATCTTGGTCTGCAACAATTAAAACCACATTTAATTTGTATTACATATAAAAATCTAATAATAGATACTCATTTTTAACAGGTTCACTGTCAACTCCGCCAAATGGCCGAATTGGAGATAGGAAGCAGTTTTTAATCCATGTGCCACCTCTCTATCGGCGGAGTTATCATTTTTACATTTTTCCACAAACATATATACACATTATTTTGTATTTTTTATTATTTAATCTTCGAGCCAATATGATAATAAACATGTTTTTTTTTTTGAGATTTAAAAATTTTAGGCTGGCAGTGAACGTATTAATCCGTGAGTAGACACAATTTCTTTCAGAATTTGATAGTAAATGTGATTCAAATAATTCACATTTGCAAATAAATTAATAAACTATTAATTAATATAGATAGCAAACAAGAGTTCACATATGCCACTGTGTACTTATCAACACACTAGAAATGTAAAATCTATGTTCAAGTAGGCACTTTTTGATTTATTGTGATTTTCTTATATTTGAAATCGTTATGAGGTGGCAAAATTTTAATATTTAAATAAATCATAAGTACGTCAAATAATTAAAAAATTTATGTTCAATTATCAAAACAAACATATAAATAAATTGATTGTCTTGCCTTCTTCGTCCTCTGCTGGTTGTATATCAATCCTTCTATCCTGATGTGCATTTTGCTGGGCTTGCTGGGCCTTGCTACTACTTCCACTACCGGATCGCCCGCCTCCACCCCCACTAGACTCCTCCCGCTCCTCGAGACCACCCACAACTGGCAACATAGAAAAAATATTACTTTGTGTCCACGGAAAAAATATCTACAATATTTATCGAATCGCCTGCACTTAACTTTGTGAAATAAATATAAAAAAACAATTTGTTATAATTGTAATTTATTTATTTTCCACCACGACAAAGTAATAATTCTAACCAGTGGTGAATAAAAGCAGGAAACTCAGGCTTAAGAAAGACCACATTTTATTATTGTGATCTCGTTAGGTATTGAACCCAGAACTACTGTGGATGAGGCAAGCGTTGTGTTACGCCTAGAGAGCTATGGATATGTTTAATATCTCATACATAGTAGAAGAATAAAAAAATAAAATATAAAAAAATACTCTTTTGAAACTAAAGTAATGAAATTCTGTAATTAGAATAACCTAAAAGGTAACATCAATAAAAATGACTTTATTTTTGCCTTTCAAAATGTAATATTCCACAATTTTAAAGAAATACATTTTGATTATAAATCTTTCTTTTTTAAACGTTTGACTTAATTAAAAACTTATTTTAAAGTTTAAAGCAATTAGCTAGTTCAAAGGCAAATTTGTACATCAGAATTAAAAATAAAAATGCATAAAACTCACCGATAGAGATCACGATTAAAATGTTTAAACATTTTAAAAGTAATTTTCCAAGCGATAAATAATAAATTATTAACAGGGAAATGCAATAGATACCTAAATAAAGCTAAACTTGTTAGTATTTGCAAGTAACATCTTGAGAAAATTGATTCATATTTTTGCTATTTGATAATTAAATCTTGATAAGATTTAATATTATTTAGTGTCCATTTCAACATGAAATTTCGCACAGCGCTACCAACTTGCATATTAAGTTATTGCAAATACTATGGACAGTGTAAGGGACTTGTGAAATAATAAGTACTTGGGAATGAGAGAAATTTATTGAAAAAATAATCAAGTATGTTTTGCCAAAACTTATTAAAATAACCTAAAAAATATCTTCAATTGCTTTATGACATGATGCGATTAACATGTATCGCAACGACTGAACAAATTTCAATACCATCTAAGGTTTTCTTGTGAATTTGACTGGGATATTTATATTGTAATATTAAATTAAATTTAATAAAATTAATTTTAAGATTGCTTTCATATATTGCATATTATGACTTATTTTAGATAGCTAAAAACATCACTTATACACTGTGCCATGTAACCTATGAGAACACTTTTATTACTCATGAAAGAACTAGGCATTTAAAATAAGTAGAAACAGTATATTTTTGTCAATACATCTCAAGGCACAAATAATGACTTCTTAAAATCTTTTATAAAATTTTTAATGATTTATTATTATTAGTAGTGATTGTTAATAATTATTTGTATATTAATATAGTAGGCTAAAGCATGCGTGGATAAAATAGTAAATGCAATGTAAAAATACAATACCTTAATTTTGTCTTATATTATTATAGAATACCTGGTTTACCAAGAAAATAGTTAAATAAAATTTTTAACCAAACATTTCAAAATTGATTGTCATTTTGTAAAAAGGTTTTTTTTAATGAAAAGAATCTTCTAAACCAGTGATGGGTAACCTATGATACCCATGTCAGAAATGACATGCCAAGATATTTTGGGTGACGCGCATTGTTTACAGGCGATCTGCATACTTTTGTTAGACCTTATTCTCGGCATTGAATAATATTAAAGCAAATAATAGACAACGACTGAGTGATGAAGTTTGTAAAGCTTGTTTATATTTAAAAATTACAAAATGCCAACCTTCAATTTAGCAAATGCAATTCAGCATCAAAAGAGTCACTAATGTAAGTTTTTTTTTAAAATTTATTTTTATTTTTAAAATAAATTTTTGACACGCCGATCTAAAAAGGTTACCCATCACTCTCCTAAACCATTGCCAAAAAGAAAATAAATATCAAACATTTTCATAAAATAATATTATAATTAAATACTTGTTTTTAAACCATTGACAAAATTAAAAGGATATCATTAATCATAAATAAAAAGGTGGTAAAAAAGAATAGGCAAATGTGAATCAT
Organism: Micrasema longulum; assembly: GCF_059751315.1. Classification (NCBI taxonomy): domain Eukaryota; kingdom Metazoa; phylum Arthropoda; class Insecta; order Trichoptera; family Brachycentridae; genus Micrasema; species Micrasema longulum. Next base: position 335,232 of record NW_028278789.1, read on the forward strand.
GAAGGCAGGTGGGTATTTTCTTGGTAAGCCAGAAATATAATTAAAAAGCGGGATAGGGAGACGCAGGCAACACTTACGCTTACCAGCTACTTTGTTCTTGGCCGCGATGTAAGCGAGATATGCCGGAGAATTGTGATAAGCCTTGAGGCTCTTCTCATAATCCAACTGGAAAACGTAATGGATTGTGACCGTATTTAGGGGGGGAGAGTATTAGTCCTTGGAGTAGGCGTGCCAGATTGTGATTGGTGGGAGTAATCCATAGACAATAACAGAATCAGAATGAAAAAAAAAACCTTTTTCCATTTCAAAATACAAAAATTAAATCTTTCCTACAAAATGTATACGTTTATTGGGGAAAGATTTTTTCATTCTAAATTTGAACTAAATAATAATACATGTACATACTAATATTTTCCTAAAATATTGCAGTCAATCCTCTAAATTACTAATTAAAACATTATCTTATTTGTCTCCTTAAAATAAAAGATTTTTGAAAATGGACACTTATATCACAAGTTAGAGTATAAGTTTGTTTTTTTTATAGTTCACTATGATTTAAACATGAACTTTATTGTCTATGGATACTGGAGATACAAGGGAGTTATTATAACAAATGGGTGCTCTAATTAGTGCATTCAACCAATCGCAATCCTATAGTTTTGTGATTTCTAAACATTCAATGAATAAATTGTTTATTTATTTAAAGTATTAATTTTAAGACAATATAAAATGAATTAGGGACAGTTTAAAAATCACACATTTGTAAGTATATTTTATTTACAAGGAATTAATATACCACTGGTAATATTATTTCATTTATTTGACAGTAACATTTCATGAAAATAAATTTATTAAATATACAATATTATTAAGAATACAATAACTTTATTACCACATAGAAATTTGAGTGCAGAAACAAATAATGCATTGTGATCACAAAACGTTGGCAATGATAAAAACTTAAGACATTACCTCGGAAAATCACAGCATTCAAAATGAATAATTTTAGAGCTTTAGTAATTAATTTACATGATATATCGAATTCATAACACGGAATATTACTCCTAGCGCCATTATCATTAATGTTACACTAAATAAATCTAATAAGTTTACCGTATTGTCATACCTTTATGGGCTAATCCAATATCAAGCTTTGGTTTAATATTATGTTTATCAAGGGGAGTATTAAGCAAGGACAGGTTATATATTAGCAATATAAAGGAACAGGCTACCCCATATTACAAGCTGTGTATTAGAATTTTTCACAGATCACTGGAACAACATTTTCAAAGGCTAGTAAAAAAAATAATTGATCAACTTAGATGCAGATTAGTGCATTTGTGTTTCGACCGTGCCGAATTTGAAAATAATGTTGACAGAAAACTGCGTGATCACCACCGCTGTATTGGTTGCGTACAATATGACGTATACCTCTGTTTTTAAACGCCATCCACTGTATATATGCCGGCGACGCGTGGTAAGCCTTCATCAACTCATTATATTGAGCCTAAGATACAGAATTCACTTTTAATCATACCATTATATATTATTTCAAATATAAAACAATAATCTTATTATTTAAACAATCTCTCTCCTCAATTGACAAATCAGCACCTAATTATTTTCAAACAGTACACAAGTAGCGTGAATGCGTGTGCATTTAATACGCCTGTGCTATTTACGTACTAACAAATCTTTCTCTATCCCCACTAGAGCTTTCAGAATCGCACTGATAGTTTAATAAAAAAAGGGAATAGAAAATAGAGCACCATGACTTCTTCCCTTATCTGCACTTAATAGAGCATGTGGCAATGCATTACTATACCGATGGCGTATTTTCACAAGTCAGGAATAATGTTAAAAATGTAATATGAAAGATGTCCGGTAATCAGAAAAAAAAACAAAACAAAAATGATCCCTGAATAGTGTGACTTGGGTAAGTTTTTAAATAAATACGTAAGTCACGTACTAACAACAAACAAGCACCTGCAGGATTATCCACTCATTACCGGACCCCCTGTATATTTAGAGGAGATTTTTACGATTCTAATGACATTATTTATCAATGTCTTAAACACGTTTTCATTTATAATTTTCGGGATTAAAAATGGGCACATACAAAACGGCTCGCCGCCTGCGTTCCTAATAAACACTGCGTACAAATATGACACGAATAGTCATATGCGCCGTTTGTCCCATAAGGTGGAAAACAAATATGAAAAATTTATCAGACATTGCACGAAAAAAATATTAACACCGTTACCACTGATATTTTTAGCTTATTTATAAATAAAAATAATTTAAAGCGTGAAAAGACCCTATTGCATAGAATTTCAATCATTTGTCACATGGAGGCTAGATTATCAGCCTTTTGCTTCACACGCCAGTTCGGGGATATAATGGGATGAAATAATGGGATGAAATATCACAATTTCATGTCTACCTTAACGGGAATCTAACCCAGGAATTTATGAATAGTCAAGCCTTATAACTACTGCACCATGAGGTAAGTCAATAACACATATCTATTATGACTTTTTCAGTTTATTTCAATTTATTTATTTTTTTTTTAAAGGAAAAAAAATATTTGCGTTCTTATGATTTACCCAAATATTTAATTTTGAGGACCATTTTCAATGAGTTGTAAATAACTCACTATTAGAAAATGGAATCGAGTTGGGGTAGAGTGGGATTCGAATCACGAACCTTTGGTCCGTGAGTCCGAGACACTTGCCACAGGACCTCAACCCGATCTATAATTAAACGAGTTTGTAGCTTAAACTGACCATACATAACATCAAAATAATAGTTTTTTTTTTTTTTAATTTCATTCCAGTAAAATAAGAGATCGTGAACCTAACTAATATCAACAATGTTTTGAGTATGTCCAAATGCTTGCAGACTGGCTGGAATTTCTCCCTAGGGAGTTGTTCATATTTCAATTTGTTGCAACAGAGAGGGAAAACATTTTTGAGAAGGGAATATGGGAGTCTAGGCATTTACAGGGCTTATGACCTGTCATTGGCTAGTTTAAGTGGCCACTTTACACACTGTTTAACATTCGCCATTCTACCTATGTTTGCCTAGACTCCTATCTTCCCTCCTCAAAAATGTTTTCCCTCTCTGTTGCAACAAATCTATATTGTTAACAATTTTATTGCCACAGTAAAACTGTGTGACATAATGCCAATTCAAATTTAGAAGTAATTTTACATAATGGACTTGTTAAACATGTCTCCAGCGTGGCTCCGTAAAGGGTTAAATTACATAAACTATACATTTTTTTATACCTTTTCAGCCTCATATTCATCCACAAAGTGTGTCTTTTCTTGGTCAGGCAGATCTCTCCACATTGATCCGATGATGCGACCAATCTCCCACAGCTTAAGCTCCGGGTTGGCGGCCTTCACGGAGTCCCATACCTTGCGGGAGTACCTCATGTAAGGCATGAGGGGCTTCTCTGGCGGCTTAGGGGGCTTGGGAGTGTTGGCTGCAGCCTGAAAATTAATATACATGGCTAATGAAATGAGTGTGGAAAACAAAACAGACTGAATAGCCCGTTTCATCAACTACCGGAAATGATTTGCCGAGAGCGGAGAGGTTGCGAAGTGACGTCACAGCCATGCGCGCGGGGGTTTTGGGCTTGTGTGGGCATGGCGTGCGCTCAGTTTAGATGTATCTCCGGAATGACCACAATCGACCTAACCTTTGTACGGCTTAGTACAACGATTATGTCCTATGTTTCGTAATTTAGTTACCATCAACCAATCTTAATAGGTTAGCCATTTGTACTTATGATTTAGATGAATAAATGTTATGTAAAGCGTAATTTTCTTTCTTTCATTTCAACTTTCTTTCTAACAAACAAAACAAAAGAATCTCCCGATAACGAGAGTAACATATGTAATTTCGCATTAATGGAATAAAGATCTGACGGGAGTATCAAGTATACTCCTGTATATTTTTAATTGTACATTTTTAATTTTATCTATTAGACAATTCTAGTCTGCATTGCTTTACTTTACATGAAGGTAAGTCGAGCTCAAGTTAAGCTTCAAGTGCCAGTCAAGGGACTATAAAATATTTTAGTGTAAAAACACCTTGTTAATTAAATATTTCATGTCAACCATGTCGGGAATCGAACCTGAGACCTCTTGCATCGTAGGCAAACGTGCTGATTAATACACCGCATCTAAATTTAAATTTTCGATGTTGGAATATAACTTTGACTTGTCCATAAAAATTACGATATAAAAAATTTATAGTGAATAAATAGTATGCTTACATTAGCAGAGCCCTTTCCGACTTTTTGCGGTACAAATCCCGGGTGCGAGTGCGGCGTGGTGACGAAAGGGCTGGTCTTGTCATCCTTGGTGTTCCCTCCGCCCCCCGAGCCTCTGCCCTCCTGGGACATGGAGCCCCCCGCCCTGAGTCGCTCTGCAGGACGATGGGGCCACCCGAGCATATGACTGTTAGGTTGGCTGCCTTATGATTCAAGGAAGCGCCGGGGACATGGGACGGTGAAGGTGTGGATTGACGATGGTGAGGTGTGTGGTGAATCGTGATTAGATATAAATACATGGAAGGAATTTAGAAGCCGATTGATTTGAAAAGGGGTTGGATGGGTGTTTAAAATTGCCAGGAGTACGAATTAAAAATCAAACACCATTATGAGATGAGGAGTATTATTTAAATGCGTGATAATATGATCAAAAATGCAAAGAGAGTTTCATAATACAATTGAAGACCAAGATTCATATTGATAATGGAATGAAAATTGTACAAAATTTCAACAATTTTAGAGTTTAAAATTGATTGGAATGTTAGTAATAGCGATCGAAAGCCAAGCAAATGTTTGCTAAGTGAAGGGAATTGTAGTGATATATTGTTTTTTTAACCCATTGAAAATTTTAAGGCAGTAATGAGATAAATAAGAAGTTTATTTGTATATTATAATTATGTTGATGGAGCAGTATGCAAAAATGAAAGAATTTAGGTTGTGAAATGAAAAGCCAAACAAATCAAGGGTAAAATGGAACTCAAAATTATGGTAAGATCAAAAAAAAATTTTTAAAGGGGGATTGAAAAATATCACGGTAGACCATTGTAGGATGGAAAGAACCAAGTAGGATTTCAAAGTAAATTATTGTGAATAGTATTCATGTTGACATTTTAAAAATATAAATAATAGGAGAGTAAGAATATGGGAAAAGGATTAAAGATGTGTAATGTACGGATTGAGGATTTGTGGTTGAAGTGATAGGACCGGGGAAGGTGTGTATTGGAAAGGGAGGGAAAAAACAGAAAAAAGAAAAGAAGAAAAACAGCCATACAAATTGATTACGTTCTATAAAGCAATGCAACTAGGAGCATTGGAAGCAAACATAAATACGAGGTATATCCAGAAAGTAAGTTCCATTAATTTGTATTCCTTGCCATCGCAGTTTCGCACACGCATGGTACTTACCCTGACCTACTGGGAAGGATTTGACGCCATTATGAGTTAGCTGAGCGTTATGTATGCTTAGTGGTGCTTGTTTGAAATGCCGAATAAAATTGAAAATCTAACCGCTTGTGAGACAAGGTCTGTAATTCATTTCCTTATAGCAAAGAACATTAAATCATTTATAAAAAAAATTATAACATTAAATTCGTCCACGTTCATCAACAGATCTGCGAAGTGTATTGAGAACATGTAATAAGTGATTCGATGGTAAGGAAACGGGTGCGGTAATTTAATAAAGGCCGTGATAACATGCACGGCGACAAACGAAGCGGGCGTCCATCTGGATGATAAACTGTTTCGTAAAAATTGTACCTTATCTCAAAAGCAGCGGAATTGTAATTTTATTCGGAATTTCAAACAAGCAAAACGAAACATACACAACGCTCAGCTAACTCGTAATAGCGTCAACTCCTCAATAGGTCAGGGTAAGTAACACGCATGTGAGAAACTGTTATTGCAGTGCTGCGGTGGCAAGATATACAAACGGAAATAACTCTCTGGATATAGCTCGTATGTAACAAGTTATTGCAGTCTAACATGCGATAATACTGTTAGATGCATTGACCAAAACGATTATTTTTGGTTTAAGTTCTATTGTATTTTATAATATGCAGAAAAGAATAATGCGTGATGATAAATATATTTTTCTATAATCTTTTTCCCTATCTGAAGATGCGATTACATACTGCCTATGAAGCAAAGAAATATAATTCTACGATACATTATTACCAACTGTGAATATTACAGTTTGAAATTTGTAATTAGAACAATTAACTTTAAAACAAGTTAGTACTGCGAGTAGACGCCCAGTACTAACATTAAAAAATATATTTTATATTATTAATATTTAAAGAATTCACTTTGTGGTCAAACATTTTACTCAATGTTATTAAATATTTGTATATGACCACTTACCAGTTACCAGTTTAATTAGTGTCCTGACAAAGAGACGGTAGACATAGAAAAGTCGGTAAGTGGTTATATACACATATTTATTTACATTTAGTAATATATTTTCTCTTCAAATTTTGAGGTCGCATATAAATATATTTTTCTGGTGATTACCTATGTTAAATTTAGAAATATATACCATTATCTAGTACAAATATGACACAAAAGGCCCAATCAAAAGAAAATAAACTATTTTCAAAATTAGATTTTTAATTAGAATTTTTCTGGGTCTTAGCAAATTCAAATTACAAATATTATGAGTGCAGTAAAATTAAAATAGCACAATATAAATCATACAATAATGATAATAGATCAATAAAAATTGAGTTTATTTTTCAGGGTAAAATGAGTCACCAAGATACCTGTTGGTAAATAATGTTGGTTTTAATGAAATGTACATTTCAAAGCACAAATTAATCAAGCATACGTTTCTACGTTACCTTTTAGTAAATTGTATGCCATAGGAGAGCCAGCAGTCATCATGTCTGTACAAACACAACATGGAACAGAAAACAAACTGGAAATTAAAATACTAAAATGCTAACTGCCAAAGGGTAACAGCAGGCAGCGAGATGCAATATTAGATGTCGAAGGAAAGAATAGTATAGATTTTAAAATAGAAGCGTCCCATTCCGGTTTCAAATCATTATTTCTCATCGTCAAATACTACACGTAATAATATTGGCTTTTGTTCATATTTTCTACAAACGTTTTGTCAGTGGCAAACCCGGGTTGGTATTCTGAACGCTTTTATAGAGCGTATTTACGTATAAAGCGTTCAGGAAGCAACCCAGGTGGCAAGAAAATTAATCATACATGACAGAAACACCATAAATTGATGTTTTTGAGTATCAAATCATTTACTTTGTGAGAAAAAAGCCGCAAAAAAGAATTCACTACTTGGCAAGATATTATTAGGTGTACAATTTTGCTTTAGCCTTTTCCTGTAGATAGCTTAAGCGGTAAGTAGTGGTCGATATAAATAGATCATATACATCTTGCAATAAACTTGGGCGCCTAACCTCATATAAACATAAGTCCCGATTTGTGCCTGTATCATAAAGTTATTATCGATTGAGAATGTCAGTTGACGAGTCGAATTCTCGTCATTTGCAAGAGGTCTTAATTTTCTGCTTCAATATGAAGAAATCTGTTGCTGAGGCTCATCAAATGCTCTCAAATACTTATGGTGAGGCCGCTAGTAGTAAAAGAACATGCCACGAGTGGTTTCAACTCTTCGAGAACGGTGATTTTTACATCGAAGACCACCATAGCGGTGGAAGAGAGGAGATTTTTAAATATGAAGAATTGGATCTATTGGAGCCAACTTGACGAAGACTCGTGTCAAAGTCAAGAAGAATTGACGAGATTTTTGGGGGTGACTCAAGCAGTTTCGAAACGCCTCAAAACCATGGGAATAATTCAGAAGCAAAGAAATCGGGTGCCATACGCATTGAAACCGAGAGATGTTGAACAGCATTTGTTTGCGTGAGAACAGTTGCTTGACCCCATGTTGAGAAAGCGGTCAAGACATACTTGGAAATGTTGAAAGGAAAAGTCCTATCGCACCCACCAGACTTTGTTTCCATTTTGCTCAGAGATTGTCAAAATTACAAATTGTTTTGTATTTGTTTTACTAAAAAAAAAAAAGATTTTATATGGATTATGGCATATAGTAACCAATATAAAAACGTGACAGCATTTATTTCTACAATATACAAAAAGCCATAATTTCAAAGCATTGTCTATTGCTTTGATTAATAAATATTACATATTTTGATGATATAATTATTTTGGTGATTTTTTTTCATTAAAAATAATGTTTCTGGGAGTGTAGAAATAAAAATGGCAAAACCAATCCATAAAAAAAACAGTACAGTATATTTTAATGTTGAGTTACCATGACACCGTTAGCTATGTTATAATTTGTAATAATCAATCAGATTCAGCATATTTTATATAATTCATCAAATAATTGTTAACAAATATGAAAATATTAAATTTAAAAGAAGGCAAAACAAATATTTTTGAGAAACCTACATCACACCATTAAGCACCAGACTTGCGTTCCATTCAACATAGGTTCCGGAGCTTATCTTACATTTGGTGAGAAATAGTGTTTTTCCTTATATACGCTAGGCAAATGTGGAGCAGTGCAAAAGGACGCGACGTCCAGCTTTGAATTCAGAGGAAGCGGCATAAACAGTTAGTTCTTTTTACTCCACTGCGCGTTTTGCACGGCAATGTTGTTCAGTAATTTTTAGAACACGATTTCAAATTAACGTTATATCAAGCATCATCTCTATGTAATTGTACCTGAGTGCATCACACCACATAATGTACAAGTTATTTTGATCACAAAAATATTTTGCCTGTTATTGAAATTGATAATAATAGGTACATTTTGTTGCTCTGCTACATTATATTTTCAATATTTTATATTCAAATTAAAATAAGCTTAAAAAATAATTAGACAAATAATGAATGCTGAAAAATAAGACAAACATAATTTAAATTTATTCCATTCCACAGATAAAAGGTTGACATTTAAAAAAAGGATGCAGCGTGGATGCAGCGCTATTAGACCATGTTATTTGTCAGCTATCTACTTAAATGTTTTCAAGATAAATACGTAATTGCCAACAAAAGTGAAGAATACAGAAAAATACTAATAAATAGATGCGCCATGTTATATATTAGTGAAAGCTAATGCATAAACATGCTTCATATACAAGATATATGAAGGACTGTGAGGAATGGTAATATAAATGTATTATGTAGATAAGGAGGAATACTTAAAACTAGACATTTTATGGGAAGAAAATTACTGAATGTAATTCTGCATAAATTGCTATCTAAAATCCTTAATCTCCAATAAAGAATAATATGGAGAAAACAGTAATTATTGTATAATTTTGGTTTAATTGTATTTTTTTGTCGCTGTTTTCTTTAAATAGATAAATATTAAAAAACACATTTATTTATTTTGCAAAACATGCCCAAAGATTGATTAATTGAGTGAATTACAACTAAATCACAGTTACTAATTGAGATCTTTCTGGGGATCGGACCGGCGAGCAATTTAGCCACTATACCACGAAAGGCGCCAATAAACAAACGCAACAATTGTTCATCGAAGTGTAACAATTAAAAATTAATTGAAAAATATTATTTCATTTTCCCTCCACCGATCTGAAGTTAAAGAGTGACTAACTTATCTTCATGAAGCAAACGATGGCGATAAACTGCTATTGGTTTACCGATATAGTGATGTATGTACGGTTAGGTGCGTTTAAGGGTGAGAAGAAGTGTAATTCTTATCACTCGAGCTTCTTAACCATAGAATTAAGAATAGTCTAAAAGGAGCATAGAATCATATTTGAATACATCGGACTGTGTCCAATAATTCCCCCACTATGCCTCACTTTCGCCGCGCGCATTGCCGCCGCGTAATGTTGCACGATGGGAAAAAATATAATTATAATACAAATGTAATGTAAAAAAAAGCAATCCGTTAATTTATCTAAAATTTTAATGTGCACGCGGAAATATTGATTGACACAACAGAATAGATAAGTAAAGGGTTATTTAATAAGACTAATTGAATTAATGAACTTTAAACTTAAAATATAAATCAAATGTTATTTTACATAAAATGGATATTTTTATATCATGTTAAATAATATTTGATGTTTTAAAGATAATGTTGGTCAAAGGTCCACGATAGAGTTGTTTAATCCGAGATCCAATTTTCATTGGTTCTCTCATTAGATGAGCAAAGTAAGGTTAAAAAAAATACTACCCAGGCAACACTAACGAAATTTCTATTTTGTTTCTTCGACAATCTGACAGATGGAAAAATAATTCAATTTTTAAGTAATGCATTTGTTACATACACATTCATTTGCTAATTACACATGAAATGTGATTGCATCCTGTTTCTTTAAGATCCTAGCGGTATTTCTACACATTAAAAGGACACAACACGACATAGTTGAATTCAAATCAGGAGTTGCGTACTGAGCAATGTCTACAAAGAAACTAATGGGTCAAAACGTAAACCTACTCATTTTAGGGAAGTTTAGTCGCCTTCTGTTTGATGTGCGTATGCGGTTTCTGGACTATTCTTAATTCTATGTTCTTAACATTACATAAAAAGACTTTTAATATATTTTTTTTTAAAACTGTCTAAATGTCACTCAATGTAGAGTATTTCGATAATTAATCACAAGGTAAAATTTTCAGTCTTAAGCTTCGGTCGCTAGTCCAAAGACTATGAAATATTGTTGTCTAATAAATATTTGAAGGAACCTAGTCGGGAATCAAACCCATACTTAATATCATGTGAGGTACCTATCTAAACACTTGACCCATCACACCAGAAGGCGGACAAAGGAATCAAGCATTGCAATGCAAATTAGTTTTTTTTTTACATATGCAAACAGTTTTTGCGACGATTTGATAAATACTAAGTTTGTGTGTATTCCATTTTACTTTTATTTTCTAAAAGAAGCTCTAGAAATATTCAATTTATACTAGTAGGCATTGGCAATATTTAAAAAAATATTATTTGACCGTAATTTTAATTGTCGAAAAAACATAAAATATGGCATCGGTTTTATATTATACGAACGTGTGGTGTTTTGAGGACTCGGCATCGTCATGGCTACTTGCTTGTAATTGCTTGGCAGAGCCATGTTGAAGATTAATTATCCACCTAAAAAGTTAAACACGATTGGTAACTATAATCGTACGATTGTTTTATGAAAAATTTAAAAAGAGCGCTAAATTATGTGCAGAAAAAACTACGAAAGGTGGGATTGATGGCATACAGCGTCGAGTTCTCTCGCGTGCAAAATCAATGAAATACGAACAGTATTACTGAACTCGTTATACAAATAGTTACATGAAGTAACCTATAAAAAAAATTATAATAAGACAAAAATATAAATGCACAAAACAAACTTTTGTAGGACTTGGGACTTAGTATTTCGATGACAGCCGCATAACAAAAACTGTATTACGCTACTTGTTAGGGTTATTTACCACAGATAACAGATTATACAGCTTACACACAATAATCTCGTCTATGGTTACACTTTAGTGTAGTGACTAGTGACTAGAATGCAAGGCGGTAAAATTACCTCGGCATTTTACGGGAATTTTACGGGAATTTTACCAGATTTTGGTAAAATACGGTATTTTTCAGTAAGAAACGAATTTGACGTACTAATTTTCATTTTTCAAGTTATCACAAATACGAATAGCTTTGTTTTAGGACACTTTACATGACTGTAAATTACGGTATTTTACCGCGACTTTTGGTAAAATTACGTAATTTTACATCCATACTAGTACTACGATTCATAGTTCGGTAGTCAGATGGCAAAAGGAACCTCTGTATTATAATTTTCAAAAATGTTCAGGAAAGCTGAAATACGACTCAATTTCAAGACGTCAATCAACAAACTAAAATGTTTTAGTGTTATTTTTCAATAATAAATTACCATTGTAAATAACGATGTTTTTTTTTATCTATGTGCTTTTACTGAAATATTTACCCAAACTTTTGAAAACTAAAAGCCCGAAAAAAAAAGATGGTCCCTTTTGTTATCTGACTACCAAGTTGTATTAAAATAATCAAATGAAATAATAAGGAACTATTCGATTATCGACGTCTTAGACGTTTTCTGCCGACTGTTCGTCGGCAGTCGCATGAGGCACGAATTAAAAAGAGAAAGCTGCTACAATACGTGTATATGGGGAAAAAAAATTGTTCGTTGGTCACCTGAAACTGAACATGTTTTTGAATAACAGAAAGTTAAGTTAGTTTAGTCGGGTTGTGGTCCCGTGGCTAGTGTCTCGGACTCACAGACCAAAGGTCCGTGGTTCGAATCCCACTCTACCCCAACTTGATTCCATTTTCTAATAGTGAGTTATTTACAACTCGTTGAGAATGGCCCTCAAAATTAAATATTTGGGTAAATCATAAGAACGCAAATATTTCTTTTTTAAAAAAAAAAAAAAAAAAAGATAACTTTGTTTACTTTTCATTTTGATATGCCAGATATTTTTTAATGATGTTTCGGTTCTGTACAAATATTATATTGATATTGATTGTTAAAGTGTTATACATAATAAATTTGTCCCAACTCAACACAGGACTTTGGTTCCATGGAGATAAGATTTGTGTCTCAATGAAATGTGATATAAATACATTTATTTCAATCAAATAAATAAATTAATTTTAATACGGGTCCAGGCAGAAAATCAAATAATTTATATTTTAAAGCTGGATTTTTCCTAAAAAAAAAACAATCACCATCGTAAATAAGTTCTGAAAGATGTAATTTTTTTTTAATATCCTTTAAATATCCTAAGCCAATTTATAATTAGAACTTTAGTGGTCACGTATTCACGTATCAATTTAGATATTAAGACAATATGTTAAAAAAAAAAACAATTTTGTTTGAATTTTTGTCTATATTCTTTATTTATGTTCCCGAAAAGTCGGATATTTTTATTCTTATTCTAGCACTTTGGGTGATCGACGCAACCCCTTAACCGCACCGATTAGATTACAGGGCCCCGATTACAATGGGAAGTTAACAAAAGTATCTTCGACTGTCTATAAAGAAAAAATTATATTTGTGTACAAAAATAAGTAAGAGTTTGCATGAACATTTTAAGTATTTTCATCAGTAACCTATAATTGAACATGTTAAAAAGAACAAAAATCGGGGAAAGAAGAACAATGTTATTTCACCACATAAAATCTTCAGAAAATATGGTTTTCACTTGTTCAAAATCCATGCCTGGAACTCTGCCATTTATGAATCTCAGTTTCAGAAAAAAGATTCAAACAATGTTTTTTTCTATGCCCCATAAATGATTGTTATCTTGATTTCCTATTCGACCTTTCTGATGTAAACATTCCATTCAGTATTTATATTTTTAACTTTCCTGTCCTCATTCAATAAACATGTATTTAAAATCCTATGCAAATTTATAGCTGTAAATGGTGTTAAGATGAAAATATGTTTTATATTTTGTAAAGTTGTCAAAATATTAAATTTAAACTCACTAACTTGTAAATTTATATTACTAACCCATGTGTAAATATCCAAATAAACGAAAAACGAAAAGTCGACACTGGCCAGTACACCCGAGTTGGGAGGTGAAAAGGCCATAAAAAACGAAGAAGAAAAATAATCTTGGGAAAATATCTATGCTTTTTAACTTTTTAGTGCATGACGTATGCACTTGCACAGGTGGGAACTAAATCGTCTTTGGGTGGGAAATATATTGAGGTACACCGAGAATCCAACATTCCATAGTCCATTAAAACAGAAAGTGTCATTTTTAATAATTTAATTGTTAAAATACTTACATTTCATTAACCTATCCCGGTAAGTCAATTTTTGGTTTAATTATTACTACAATACCACTTAACGCCTTGTCAATAATGTAATAAAAACTGCGTTCACAATTTACGCAAATCGTAGATCTTTTTTTATTAGTATGGTCGACTTCTAATTTCCCTTGACGCTCAATTGATATTAACATAAATATAATTTATTTCAGAACTAAGATGAGTGCTACATCAGAAGAGAATTTGGAGCCGCGAGGAATTGGAGCTCTAAAAACGCACGTTATTGAAAATAAAGTTAATGTTGCATTGTGGCTGACAAGAATACTCACTATTATATTTTGTATGGGTTACTTATTCCCAATTTTCAAGTAAGTTTTACTTTCTTTGTTTAATTAATTATGTTTATCATTTGAAACCTGTTTTCGTTTTTATGTCAAATTTAAAGGCATAAAAAACACGTTTAAAGAGTAAAGTTCAAACACTGTTGATTTCGTGTTATACAAGGGCAAAAAGTGTTTGCAACGAAAACCTTTTCAATTGAAATTAGATCTTTGATACCAATATAATGCCCACTATCACATCACGTTGATTCATGTTGTGGCATACAATTTTTTCTCTTAATTGTCTTAATCGTAACTATTTAGAGACAGGGAATTTTCTTTAGAACACAGTGCTTATTTTGGTGGAGTTGAAACGAAATTCAGGTCGCACTTAGTGCTGTCCCCTCTCCAGCACTAAGTGCGAATGGTGCATATCCGGGCTACAGGTTAGCATCGTATATCTCCAGGTCAGACAGGGCGGTTAGAGCTTGAGCTGGCGAAAGCCGTCCACTGGGCTAACACTCGGTATATCTAATTTGCTCTCTTAATTTGCCTTCATATTTGACATTGGCGTACTTGTTGCCGGAGTTTTCGGATCCGAACCGTCATGGCGTCAATATCACGTTCTTGACAATTCTGTATTTAGAATATTCTCCAAATTTGATCTGAAAACTTTAAAAAATTACAATGATGCTGTAGAAGCTGATGAATCAAGGACGAAATGTAGACGAGTATCGGCTTTATGACGAGACCAATAAATTGAAGCTAATTTTTCTTCAATTTGTACATCTGATATTTCAGATTTACTGTAGATAATTTGAAAAAAATTCGCAATCACTGTGTTTAATGGGAAATTTATGGACAAACATGCAAAACTGCTTATCAGTCGGCATGGTGAAGAAGAGTTAATTGTAAAGATTAATATTATAACCAGAAAAGTTCCTAAAAAAACATATGATAATAAAATAACTACTTTGTTTTTTACCACTAATTTTTCTTTTCTTCCGTCAACCGGTTTTACAGCAAACAAGCTTTTTCGTCAAGGTTTAGTAACTAATGAATTATTTCCTATTTTATTTTATCCATGTTTACTAAATACTACACGTGGAGCTAATAAATCAAGTCTTCTTTTTCTCCATAAAAGGGTGGTAGTTTGAGATGGATATATTGACTATTTTAACAAATCGGGTTGTGGTCCTGTGACTCACGGACCAAAGTTCCGTGGTTCGAATCCCACTTTACCCCAACTTGATTCCATTTTCTAATAGTGAGTTATTTACAACTCGTTGAAAATGGCCCTCAAAATTAAATATTTGGGTTAATTAACGG
Organism: Micrasema longulum; assembly: GCF_059751315.1. Classification (NCBI taxonomy): domain Eukaryota; kingdom Metazoa; phylum Arthropoda; class Insecta; order Trichoptera; family Brachycentridae; genus Micrasema; species Micrasema longulum. Next base: position 350,710 of record NW_028278789.1, read on the forward strand.
GGGTTACCTGTATTTAAAATGTTATTCCACAAAGTAAATGCTGAAACAATAAATTGATAGAACTTTTTTTAGAATGCTGAAACAATAAAATGATACATTTAATTTCTCTGCAATTTTTCAAACAGTTATATTACGATCCTCTTCGATAATGGCTTTGATTTGGTCATCATCAACTTCAGTTGGTCATCTTTGAGTGAAAAATCTCCTGAATGGAATTTTTCAAACCAAATCTGACACGCGTGCTCTGTTATGCAATCGATACCATAAACTTCACGTATCTCTTTGTAAGCATCAGCAACTTTCTTTTCTTTACGGAACTAAAAAAGTAAAATATGCCGACAATGATAATTTTTGCGCTCCATATTAAAATTGACAAAATTGTTGAAAAAAAAACAAAATTACACACAACTTACAATTAAAGTAACTTAATGTGACTGATATCAAATTTCAAAAGGAAGAAATCATAACACAATTTAAAAATTATAACATCATGTATGTGTGAAAACCGAAATTACTTTTTTGCCAACCCATTATAAGGGCCAATGTCGTAATCCATCCATCATCATCATTATTCCCTTTCCACATCTAGTGGTGAATAAGGCACTACATTAGTACATTAATACTAATATTACAGGAGATTAATTATTTAGCCATTTTGTGGCATTATAATGAACTGTTTGACGTCTTTGATAACAAATATTAAATAAAAAGATATTACAACACATGTACGTGTATAAAATAGTTAAATATACAAGTTTTTAAAATTGATATCGACCCTCTACAAAATGGTGGCCAGAAAAATATGATATCTGACATTGGCCCTTCTAGATCCAAGACACAGAGTTATCCATTACACAAATGAAAATCAATATTCATGAAATACTTTGTAAACTGCACTTGAGGGGTTATATTAAAAAAAATGGCGCCGAAAAGACATGTTATTTAGGATACAACGTAATTATTTTAGCTATGTAAAAAATTAAATTTAGTGAATCTCTAAATATATTCTCTGAGTCATTTAGATTTTGTCAGCAATTTTATTATTTATTAGTCTAAAATTAGACACCGGATGTCATTAAAATATATAAATTAATATAAAAACATTCAGTATAATTATTATTTTTTATGTATGTAAAGTTGTATTAAAGGTTATACCCAGCGCTAATAGAGTTTATCTTATCACCAATATCTACTGTAATCCATGTATGTATGTAATACAAATTTGATGTATTAAATAGATACCTACTAATATGTTTTATATAATATATTATTTTTCATGGCTGGTTTTGCCAGTAATACACCTTCGTGAATTCGCATTAACTTTCCATGAAACTAGTTTATATCCTATACTAGGTCTGATGTTTCACTTATACATTATGTGAAGCTTTCTCACATAAATAATACACCACGGTTCACAAATAACTTCTCTAGTTTTTCCCTGGTAAACTTTTAAATATTAAACATTTATGCCCTAAAATTATTTTTAATATTTTCTTAGACCTGTACTTTCAAGACAAGTATAAAATAAGTCATCCGTTTTTTTAAATGATGATTTTCTTACTCAAATATCACTTTATTATTTTGAAATTAATTTGTACAATTAAAAATAATAAAAAAACTCAATGGAGGACATGCTGGAACGAGTCAGAATAGACCCCACATTCCTAGAGCGCACGAAAGTCGCTTGAAAATCAAGGTCATGCTAATTGTTTTCTTCGATATTCGTGGTGTTTGTCATTCGGGGTTTTTTGACGGCCAAACAGTGAACAAACCATATTATTTGTGCGTTATGAGACATTTGAGAAAGAACATCCGCAGAAAAAGGCCAGATTTGTGGAAGAACAACTCTTGGATTTTGCACAACTATAATGCACAAGTCATCATTGTGAATTAATTTTTGAACAAAAACTCAACAAATGTCATCGAACAACCCCCGTATTCTCCTGACTCGGCTCCCTGTGACTTTTTTCTCTTCCCTAAACTTAAATCTTTGGAACGCGTTTTGACTCGATTGAAGACATAAAACTCGCAGTGTGCATGGATGATTGGATTGTTAATTGAAAACAATGTATCACTTCCCTACCCTATTTTGAGGGAGATTCAATAAATTTGGAAGAATAATTGATTTGTTGTTGATTTTTTTTACTCCGTCCTGGTATTTATTTGACAGAATGCACAAAGGCTTTTTCCAGATTTGAAAAAAAATGTGTATAACTAACCCAAGTATTAAATTATAATTTTAGAAACCTTTTCATTTTTATTTTATGTCTTTATTTTTAATATTTATATATACATACATCTACACAATAGATTTCATAATGCATTCTAGATTCAGTGTACCGACGTATGCCTATGTGGGATTTTTTGTTTTAGTTAATATAGTGATGTACTAAAATGTAAACAAAGAAATTGTAAATAAATAAATAAAATAATTATACTTTTGTACTAATTAAGTTGTGGCAGTGTCAAATTTTTTTTATATCCTCTCATGTAAGGTTGAAGAAAATCACATGCGTTGTTTTTTTATTTATTTTATTTTATTAACATAAACGGCAAATCTGCCTTTTACAAATATTTATAATATTAACATATTTGGCTTAATATATATATATATATATTTTTTAAAAACATGAATTTCCTTATACCCAAGATTTATAAAAAAAAAAATTAAACCAAAAATTATACAAGATTTATATAAAAAAAATTAACCTAAAAATTATACAACATATTCATGTTGTTGTTTTAAAATCATGACGATATCATGAAACAATTTGTTTTTGACAACTTAAATGACCACTGTGTGAACAATTTGGATATACCAAGTTTTTAACCTTATTTACTCAGTTGTTGGATATACAGTCGAACTTGGTTATTACGAGGAAGATGGGACCGATTGAATTTGTTAGTTATAAACGTTACTCGTTATACCAGAGAATTTTTTTTTATACAATCGCTATTGCACATTGTCACTAAGTAAACAAGTAAATATGGTACATTGATGGAAAATCCTGCGTTTCTTCGGGTACAAAACCATTGGAGCAATGCGTCATCGACATTAGTACGATCGCACTTTCTAATTTTTTTTGACACTGTCGATAAACATAGAAAAAACTTTGTGCACAATTCCACATTTTTCGCGCCACGTTCGATTTCACGAATAATTGCCACTTTTTCACGAATTGAGAGACACTTCCTCTTGTTAGTAGACATGTTTGTAATTCACGGGTTAAGTTTTGACTGATCTGGTCTAGAACTCATTTGACATCACCCACTTGTAATGTTTATTGTGTATTGAAATAAACATGGAACATTAAACAATCTAAAAAACCTCGTAAAAACCCCCAAAACAAGCATGTCATTCATAAACTACAAAAGCAGCTGTAAATTGTAGCAATGTGCCGAACCAGCACTTACTAAGTTCACAAAGCTTGGATTTTTTAAAACCATGTGTGTTCATTTTTCAATATTGCCTGCGAAAAATCCAATTAGGTACTTAGACACTTACATAGCTATCATAAACATAATCCGATCCCAACGCCCGGCGGTATTTATCCTTTACATTAGCCGACTGTTTGGATTTTATCACTTAGGTTTTTATTTCGAGAATGATGTTTTTAGCAATTGAAGATTTTTGTGTAATTTTTGAAAATATTTTTGCTCAATATGTCCGAGAAGTAGCTCGTTATAACAGTGAATAATTGTATGGAGAAAACCATGAAAAAATGTCAACTAATGTTTCCTCGTTACATCCGAGATCTCGCTATTTCCGTGATCATTATAACCGAGTTCGACTGTATTTCAACAATTTTGAGCATTTTACATGAAATTCAAAGGTGTTACTATACCAGATTGGATTTTTTATGATTTAAATCACCCATTGAAACTTATTTCAATATGTCAAGTTTTATTCTTTAGTCAAGTTATTTAAACATTGTTAATTAAACATTACATTAAAAAAAAACATAAAATTGATTTACATTACTAAAATTATTTGTAATTCTTCATTTTTAAACCATACACATTATTACGATCCATTAATACATTATAAAAACGTCTGCAATTCATTTTAGCATGTGGTTTTTAGTATTGAGGTTCTTAGAGATTGTAAAAAGTGGCCTTGATAACCGAAGCATGACACACTTATCATTTTCATTCTGCTTTCTGTTAAAATAAGATGATGAAATTTTCATAATTATTGTTTTAAACAACTTAATGTTAAGCATACTAAAACTGTTTTCTTGTCGTTGTCACTTTCTCCAAAATTTGAAATAGTAGCATTTATGAAAAGAAACATAACTATTATCATTTACAGAAATATTACAGCTAAATTAATTATTAAAATATACAAAATCAAGGTTTTGTTCAGTAATAAATTAATGGAAACGAGTAATTAATCTGATTTATTTATATATTGTATTTTACTTACGTGAATAAGTAATTAGCCATCAGTGTTTACCAAGTTTTAACTTCCATTGTTTTATTATCTTTTCAAGATTTAAACTCAATATTTTTATTTTAGAGATATTTAAATAAAATTACTTTGTTTTTATGAACCACTTTTTATTGATACAACCGACCAGTTTCGGCAACTACACGTAGCCCTCTTCAGGGTTATATAATAACTAAACGGTTTATACAATCCTTAAGAAGGCAGCGTCTAGTTGCCGAAACTGGTCGGTTGTGTCAATAAAAAGTGGTTCCTTAAACAGAGTAATTTTATTTATTTATCTCTAAAATATAACAATGATCCACAAAGTTATTGCTACAAATATCCAAAATATTAATATTTTTATCTTTCATTTGTGTAATACATTTTTTCTTCTTTTCAAACATATTTTACTACTCTTTTTCAACATATCAACACCATAATCTTATACAGTCGAACTTGGTTATTATGAGAATGATGGAACCGGCTGAATTTGCTCCATATAAGCATTACTCGTTATACCAGAGAAAGGTTTTTTTTAAATCCAATCACCATTGCATATTGTCACTAAGTAAACAAATAAATATACGTATAGTTCATACAGATAATTAAAAAATGAAAACTATTAAGGAAAATTATAATAAATGCTTACAAACATACTACTTTCTATATTTAAAATGCAGATAAGTAAACATTCTTATTTTTCCACAATATTACTCAGGTTCTTATTTTAAAAATTATGTTTTTAAACGATTAAACAGTTTTTGCTCAACTGTTAACAATATTTTTGGTTGGTATGTATGAGAAGTAGCTTGTTATAAAAGTGAGTAAATGTATGAAGAAAACCATAAACTAAAATGTCAATGAATGTTTTTCCGTTACATCGAGATCTCGCCATTTCCGTGATCGTTATAACCAAGTTTTACTGTATATGTTTTTACTATCATATTATTAGTCTGTAATATCTTAGTTTATATTATTACTGCTATTACTATATTAGCTGATAGTTTATCAGGACGAGTATTGTCTAATATTATAGGTTTTGTCAGTACTGGTCAACCTTTTTAATATAGGAAGAGGGTGAAATAATTACGTGATTTATGGAAATAGACAACTTATATTTGCAAAAAAAAAACACATTTAGCAACTTCTTATTACTAGGTATATTTGTTTAAATACACTGATAAAACATTATTATTACTTTAAATTTGGTTATAGAAAAATTATTTATTAACACATTCGTAGACACTTTTATCTCATAGGATCCACTCATATAGACATATCATAGCATAGATTAGACTTAGATAGTTGATAGTAAATCTTATTTGACTTACATGCTGGGACATATTTGTTGCTGGCAGTTTTTTAGGGACACAATATCTCCTACCATATAACTGTCATTTTCACGTAGGCTATAGCCGTCTTTTTTCTACCAATGTCTTTTGAACTGACGGCTAAAGCTGTCAGTTATAGTTGGCATAATCGCAAACATGTTAAGTCAATATGATTTTTTCAACTGTCTGAAAATATACTTTAAAAAATAAACTTTTTTGTTAAAAAATCTTGGTACTGGTAACGTAAACCTTAAAATTGTTATAGGCCTCCATATTTTATATTGGAAACTAGTTTTCCATATTTAGCGGTGACCTATGTTCACATTTTCACTCGAACTGATCAGATCAGTACTTTTTCTATTGTTCTGAAAAATAATTTCACAATGTCTTTAAACAATATAACTAATTTTCCACAATGTCTTCACATTTTTACCTTTTATTTTCTTCAAGTATAAGCTAATTTTGTATCTTTTTCTGGAGGTGAGACATAAATATTTATGCAATCACTAATTGACATGCATAATATTATATACAAACATAATTTCTTTGGATGTAAACTTTTACGAATACTTCTACTGTTATTTTTTTGTTGTTTAATTTATGTTAATTAAAACATTGACCCATTAAATGGCTTCCAATCTAAAAACACATTTTCCATTCATAAATAAATTAGTGTTCAAGAAACACTAATACTTAATTTATTTTAAAAACTTTACATTTTCAAAAAATCTCAAAACTTGCATTCATATAGTATTTTTGTTCCCTCAAAACCGAGGTTGTATGCAGGTTATATATTTTTTTGTTTGTTTTTTTTATTTATAAATAAAAGGCAATGTTGAATAACTACTGGATCGATTTACGTGCGGTTTACTGCGAAATGTAGTTCTTTGCCACGAGCATATTTATAGCTCTTAAATATTCAATTTATTAAGTAGAAAAAAAGTTAGGAACGTAAATGTTTTTTTTCATCGTTTGCCAGGGCTGCATTTGCCGAGAATGCATAATATACAAAAGAATTAGAAAGATGATTTTCTTTTTGGAAAAAAAAAAAAGATTTTGAATGTTTAAAAACAACAATAGTTTTTTTATGGATCCCAATCAGATTCTTTCCCTACATTCCTTATAATTTCTACCCATTTCTTTCATTTTACTGGATTTTTGGTAATACTAAAATAATATTATTTGACATTAATAACATTTTCAAATAATCTTTAGTGCTATTTTGTAAATATTATTAAAAATTAATTGGTATATGAGAGAAAAATCATAATATCTTGGTTTTTTAACCTCTTCAATCCCAGCTTATTTTGCATAGAATGTGCGAAAGAAAATAATAATTTGAAGCAAATAACAAAGTTCTTTTTTGTTAAGATTTTTTTTCTTCACATTTTATGCCAAATAGGTCAGAATTAGAGAGGTAAAAAAAAACAGGAATTATTTATATTTGCGTACATTAACATATTACAACAGAGATGAAGAACATTTTAGAGAAGGTAATATAGAAGATTTCAGCTCTTTAACTTCACAAACATTGACAGATGAAAGAATTGAAGGAATATAAATGCTCGAATATAGGCAGAATGGTGAATGTTACACAGTGTGTAAAGTGGCCACTTAAACCAGCCAATGACAGGTCATAAGGCCTGTAGATGCCAAGGTTTCTATATTACCTTCTCTAAAATGTTCTTCATCTCTGTTGTAATATGTTTATATAAACAGCTCCCCAAGGGAGTTGAATCCAGTCCTTGTCTACAAAAATTTGGTCAAACTCAAAATATTGTTGATTAAATTTATTTGGTAATTTTATCAATAAAGATGTGGTGTTCGAAGCGCTATCGCATGGCGAAATGAACTGATGGAAACAAAAAAATATCCAAAATAATATTTTTTTAACGACGTTGTTTATTCAGAATATTTGTAAGGTCAAATCTTTTACATCTAAAGATTTTTAAGGTCATGGATATTGGTAATGATAATGTTATTAAATGCTTCGCTCGACTAGCTGTTCATGAAATCAGATTCAAGGCTCTATCATTCGTTGCAATCTTAAATGAAATAGCTAATGTACTATCATTGTAATTATTTGTATAAATATGTATGTAAACATATTAATTATATTTGCAAAACCATTTACTTACCATGTCCTCCTATTTTTATATTATCCATTGTGCTCATCCCAGATTGACATTTTTCTCTCCTTTCACAACCATATCAATGATATCCTGTAAATTTGTCTAAGCGATTGCATTTCAATTATACAAAGTCATTGACGTTTATTAGAGATTGAAGGAATCCTACGTAAATAAATAAATGAATTACAAATGACAAAAATTACCAGCTGTTTTAATTTATTAATAGATAATATATTCTAGGGGCCCACTAATTAGATTTCCTTATACCAGGTTTACATTAAGAAATAACTATACCCAATTTAACTATTTATAACCGATATAAAAAAAGCTTACTTATAAAAATATTTATTACCTGGAATAGCAATTCACAGGTTATTTCATGCTTAATTTTTTTAAACAGTCAGCACTGATATGTGTGCGTGCACAGTAACTTTTATAACAACACAAACAAATGTCAAAGTCAAATTGAGACTACTGTCAGCGTAGTGGAGAACACGGAGAAAACTATTAGAAAAAGAACTTATCAAAGAAATAACATGCCTCATATTTTCTTTAGAAAAATTATATTTCATTTTAAATTCTCTCTCCGAATAATCCTTACAAGGGTCGGCTCTTTTTTAAATACTTTTTGTGCATAAGAAGTTTGCAGGACTTGACAAAAAATCTGATAAAACTATCCATTTTGATTACCCAAAAATATGACTTTTGACAGATCGTGTGCTTATTCCAGAGTTATACCACATAATATCGTGGGTATACTGGCAAAAAACGTCAACTCGAAAATATGCAGATTTCACTTAATGATGCAGTTTTGTAAAGTTTTTAACTCTACAAACTGGCAAAATACACTAAGTCATATTAAATTTCATATATCTGTAGTTTTAAAAATAAATTTAAGGTTAAGTCGTATACCCGGTATTTTATTCAGGCTAAAAGCTTTAAATAACTTAATATTTCCTTAAAATAAAATCAAGAAACAGAAAAGTTAAAAAAATGTTCTTAAATGAGCACCAAACATCTTACTATATTGAAATAAGATATAAAAGAGTAAAATTGGAACAAAACTTAAATGCTTAATTTCTCAAAACAGGGATTGGAGAGTTAAAGCTTTTTGCCAGTATAGCCAGGATATGCAAGTATAAGTTTCTATGGTCGCTATCCCAGATTTAAACCGAGTTTAACTCTGCGAGGTTTATAAGTAATACTTTTTGCTATACCATCATTATTCTACCACTTTTCTCAAGCTTAACTTTATACCCGATTTATAAGTAAGGCCCTATACATAAATGCCAGGATTAATACTCCATTGTGCACTGCCAGTCCTCACTTCAAGTGACTTGTTTCTTTCACTAAAATAATTTTAGTGTTGGTAATAATATATTAGGTGTTAACGTATGTTGTGTCCGTTTTTTTCCAAATTTAAAAAAGAGTATCAAAAGTTAAACAAAATGGTAAAGGTGGAAATGTCATTCGAAAGAAAAATTTCTGCTCTACAAGATATTGTGTTTGCTTTTTCTTACATATATTATTTTATTTTATTACAAGCCTTTAAAATGGAATGTCAAATAGACGAAAGTGAGCATTATAAACCTGTCGAAGCTGCTTGTGATATTTGCGCAGTGTACAGTGAAGATGCTATGAATTATTTTTTATAAAATAATAAAGAAGAACACATTATTGACTAATTTATTTGTGTCGTGTCCTCTTGTTCTCTTCATTTTGGAACACAAATGTTATTAAAATACTCAATATTATTAAAATATTTTATTATGGAAATATGCAGTGAGTGATACTTAAATCCTCTCATTTGAATTAACGTTGACCGTTTTCATCGCTTTTGCAACATCTTTAACGCAGGTTAGTCTAAATTTGTGGATTTAATATCATTATTAATTTACCCATAATTACAATCATCTTTAACCAACAAATTAAAATGATTTTAATGTGATTTTTTTATTTCAGCAAAGCTAATAATGCGTACTACAAAGCATTACTTTCGTATGCGGCGGCCAGTGCTCTTCGATTACACCAGAGATTACCACGGATTACTCTATCCAAAGAGTTTCTGGCACAACTCATGACAGAAGACTCATGTCACTACCTTTTCTTCTGTCTTATTTTCCTCTACGTGGCACCTGTCATGTGTATCCTTTTTATTAAATTTATTTAGGACATAAAATGATAAACATGTTTTTAAATTGTATGCATACTATAGCATTTAGTGCAAAAATAATTTTAAATTATAAAGATTAAATTAATGTTCAACTAAACTTTATTATTTGTGATTTCACTTTTCCTAATTATTCTAGGAAATCAGTTTTTGCTTTTTTAAACTTGTTTCCCATTTTCTAACTCAATTAGAAAATTATCGAAAATTAAGATATTTTGCTAAAATATAAAAACAAAAAATATTTCTTTAAAAAAAAAAAATATGACGACGTAAGTATGTCAATTTAAAATATGTTCAATAGACAATTTTTTTCTCTGCTTTATAGAGATGAACATTAATTAACTGTTTATTTATCTTTATATTTATAATTCTTCTGTACGTGTGATGTCACTGAACTTCCCCTGAACGGCTTAGCCGATTTACGTGCGGTTTCCAGCGAAATGTAGATATTTGTGCTGCGCGTGTTCGTAGATATTAATATATTCAATCGAATATGTTAAAAAAAAGTTAGAAGCATAAATATTTTTTCCATCGACCTAACAGGATTGCATTCGACGAGAATGCATAATACAAAAAAAATTAAGGTGTTGTTTTATTGTGTTAAAAAAAAGTTTGTTTTTGGATCCCAATCAGATTCTTTCCCTACATTCCTTATAATTTCTTCACACTTATTTCATTTTACTGGATTTTTGGTAATATTAAAATAATATTAACTGACATTTAATGCATTCTTGAATAAAGTGCACCCCTGTTGGTGAGAAGAGCCGAGTTTGACATATGCAAAAAGAATTCTATATTTGAAAATGAATTATTTTATATTTTGGAATTCAACCATAAACAAGTACCTAGGTACCTACTTAAATTCAATATTTGAATATTAATAATTTTTAGTTACGAATTTCAGTCATAAACAAGTACCTAGGTACCTACTTATCAATGAAAACTCTTTTTCCAAGCTAATAGCAGGCAAGCTAACGTTTGGGCAGGATAACGTCTGTCGGATCCACTAGTTTCTTATGAAATAACTAAAATAAATTAAATGTTCCGACTAGTTTCAGAACATGACTTCCTTTATCAAGGCTTAAAATAACTTATTATTCAACAGAGAAAATAACAAGTTTTTCAAAATATAACCTCACACTGTTAAATATTCATATTGTTATTATGTTCAAGAAAAAAACTTTAAGAATAATGTCAAGTACCACAAATTTTCCTCAATTTTCTAACATGCAACTATTGAACTGTTGATTTTTCTTGGTTAAGAAACAAATAAATAAAATGAATTTCTATTGTGTGAAAATATCAACTGTTTATATAGTTGGTTGTAAAGTAAGTTGTAAAATTCCATGGTTATTTATTACGCTCCAAAAGGCAATAGAAACCAAAATAAAACTTGATTCTTAATTCTACGGGTTCTTAAAATACTATAAAGCTGATTTTGTGCCGTGAAATAATTACAAAGATTTGAAAAATGTATATATTTACGCAAGTGGAGAAAATATCAACAGAAATGCAAAAATATTTATTTAAAAAGATGTCATAATAATTAAATAAAACAACTTTGTTTTTAACCACTAATATTAGTGGTTAAAAAGAAAGTTGTTTTATTCATTTTATTATAATGAATAACCACAAAGTTAGTGCTTCAAATATAAACTTTATGTCATAATAATTGTTTAGAAAATTCTTTTGAATATATATCAAAAGATGTGTCTGCTAATAAATATAATTATCATCTCGATAGCCTTCAGAAACTAGTTATATTCATATGTAGTCTGTAATGAGGAAAAAATGTATATTATTATAAAAATGTATGGACCCTCTGAGGTTCATATGCTATTTACATATTTTTACATAATTCTTTATATCGAAGAGTATAAAAATAAAAAGGCATTTGTTTTATCAATAAAATGATAAAATAATTTCATAAAATTTAACATTTTGATTAATATCTCAAACATAAAATACTTCTTTTTGAGTTATAAATAAACTCTGTTTTCAGTTTTAACTGTACCTACTTTCAATGTTTATTTGTTTTTTTTTTATTTCAAATCGTTGCATACTGAGATAGTGGGTATTTAAATTTGTATTAGTTTTCAAAATGTTTTTTTTTTGGATTAAATTAACATAATAAATGTCCCATGGCATTTTTAGTTAAAATTTTACTAGGTTATATATTGTCTAGAGATGAATCGGCCTGATTTTACTATTTGGCCCGATACTTTTTATATGGGAGTTGGTTTATTATTATAATATACAAGGTTTATATTTAAAAAATTAGATTTGTCTTTAATTAAATTTATCTAAACTGTTGGGATCAGGAGGGATATACTTTTGTGGGCCAATCAGAAACTTCTCAGCATTTGCTCATGTGGAGAGAAAACCACTTAAAACTCTTCAGGAGAACCCGGCCTGTTGGCAGCAGTCAACAGGCCTTCCGTTCCACTAGAGGAGTGTTCGGCATTTTGTTCCCTACTCTGGTTTATTTTACCAATTGCCTGCGCACTACATTGACCATTTAAACTAGATAAAAAATACTAGATATTTATAATTTAGTAAAATACTAGATAGTAGCTCCGGCCGGATACCTTATATTTATTTAACTGCAAAAATTTCATGGAATCAACGCCACTTAATTGATTTATTGATATCGACCGTGTTTGGGGAAAAGGAAGTAACCCTTATTATTTGAAAAATATTCCTTTTTTTTTTAATAAAAAAAAACGTTTTTTCAGTGTTCAGTGTACAACCTAGAAAAAGAACAACCTCAAATAAAATATGTTTATCAAAATTTTTTGAAAATTAAATAAATAATTATATGGATAAAAAAATATATTTGTGTGAATAAAATAAAGCGCAAGGGGTAAAACTACCCAAAACCATTTAAATTATTTAATTAATAATCTTATTAACCATATAAATAAACACAACTCATTGATCGATACTTAATCATTAAAAAATATAATGAAAATATGTTTACTTCTTTTTATTTTATGGACATTAAAACTTTTGTTTTTAACTATGGGAGAAATTCAAGTATCGGGGTGTTTTTATTGTTTTTTTTAGACAAGGGGCTGGATATCGGGCTATCTGGCTTAGGGGCTTTCCGAATATCTGATATCTGGCCAATCCACTATCCGTTCATCACTAATATTTTCGCTCCAACGTGAACTAAATTGTTTTTCGCCATAGACAAATTTATGCCAGGTACCTACCATAAAAATTGTATAAAATGATAATTTAATAATTGCTTTCAGATTATGAATATTTTTCTTAACATGATTCATTCAGTGGTTATAATTCCAATCGGATTGTTTGCTCTCCTTCATGCTGCGAGTTATTCTCTCCTTCTATTGGATGTAAGTAAAATGTATTTTGATATATATTTATATGAACCTAAAACAAAATTTAGTGATAAGCTTTGTTTCTTCAATTGCTTACTCAATTTATAATTAATATTGATGGTTAATAGCCAAAATATCATTACTAACCATTTCGGCCACATACGAATGCCACTGTGAATATGGAAATCAACTACCTATAGGCAGAATGCTGAATGCAGCATAGCGTGTAAAGTGATAACAGCTCTATTAATGCCTAGACTTTCATAATCTCAACAACATCATACCTGTTAAAAAAATATGTATTATTTTGAGGACTGTACAGTCTTCAATTTAGTTTTCTTTGTTCACCTTTAATTAGTTTATTTTAATAAATTTACAGACAGTCTATTTTGAACATATATTATAATGAAAAAGACAATTATATTCACTTAACATAATATGAAACAAAACAATAAAAGAAAAAGCAATGCAAATAAATATAATGGACAAACATTATTCCATTCAGGGCTGCTATTCCAAACGCTCTTGTGGTCGTAGAAAAAGCTCTTATAGTGCGTATTTGCGGTCCAAATACGCGCTGTTAAAGTGTTTTTTTACGGCCGCAAGAGCCTTCGGAATAGTAGCGCAGATTGATTACTTTTTTATTTAATCAATTGACCATGATTTTTCTTAAATGTATTTTTTTAAACTTCATGTTTTAATTATGTTGCATTAATAACGCATTGATGCTTTTTATCATCATTCCTCTTTCCACACCTAATGGTGCATAGTGCACTGCATTGGTACACCAATCGTAGCGTATCTTGATTATTTTTTGTTTCATGAAGGTAAGATGATCAGTCTTATGCTTCAGGGTCCCGATTACTATGGGAAGTTAAAATTTATCTTCGATTTTATCTGCAAAGTAAAATTGAGTTTTCTGTACGGAAAGCAGAATATGCTTATACTTTTTTTCTTCTAAATATGTTCAATTATAGATTACCGACGAAAATACTTTAAATTTTTATGCAAATATACTAATTTTCATTCACAAATATCGGGTTTCCTTTATAGACCGAAGATAACTCTGTTAACTTCCCATTGTAATCGGGGCCCAGTTGCCAGTCCAGGGACTATGAAATATTCTAGTGTAAAAACACTCTTTTAAATAAATATTTCATGTAAACCATGCCTGGAATAAGGAAGTTCAGTAGTTTTTAATTTTTTTTTATTTGTTAATAGACTATTTAACTAAGTAAAAAATATTTTTTTTCATTTTCAAGAAAACATTTTTTGTATCCCATTTCCCGTAGGGCTGAAGTTCCTCATTAAACCAGAGATTCATCTATGCCAAACTCTGTGAGTTCAAGAGTTAATTTGTCAATTTATTTTATTTATATATATTTTTTTTTCATACTCAACAATGAATAATAAAAATAATGTGTTCTCACTGGGGTTACCAGTGCTGAGGAACATTAACAAGATACTTTTTCTGTTTTTTTTACATGTGAAAATATACAATAAAGACTTAATATACAGATAGATATTACAAAATGTTAAGGCAGTTTTAAACACAACACATTTATGTTTATATTTAATTTATATTATATTACCCAAATTAAAATTAGTTTGATTTTGCTGTTATGTATAGTAAAAAGATTTATTTTTTAAATAAAATTTTCACTTAATCCAAGTGTGAAATTCGGTACCCTATTTTTTGCCCGTGAACTATCCGTTTGTATTTTATTAATAACAAATTATGTGTTGACCCACACATTGACCTTATAACTGCACAGCTAACGTAATAAAACATGATTCAATTACAATGACAAACCACAATGACGTATTTGTGGCCTATCTTCACACCTTTTTTACAATACAAATTTTATCATATTCTTCTCCATTTTTGTAATTGATAAGTGTTTTAAACTGCAATAAAACAGTTCTGTGTATGAAATTAGAATCAGAATCCCCGGATTATTTTTTTCGACTCAATGGACTCTCAAGTAAAAGTCCTAAAGATTAGTGCATGTAGTATTTATACTGGTTAGTGCGTTTGTCCACCATGTCTGAGGTGCCGGGTTCGATTCCCGGCATTCAATATGTGGTTTTTCACCGCAATATTTCATATTCCCTGGACTGGCACCTGAAGTGTAAGATTAGTCATCTTTCCTTCATGTGTATTACAATGAATGCAGATGAGAAAATATGATAATAATTTAAATGACCATTTTTACAAAACATCATTGAATGTAACCTTAAAATTTGTGATAAAAAAGTCAATATTTTCATCATCGTCACCAACAACAATCTTGATCATTTTTGTTACTGAATGTAAGGAGATCAATCTCGCACTTCAAAATATAAAATATAAATCTTCAATAAGGTAATCATCAGCCTTTGTGTGATTAAAAGGATTGGGTAAGAAAGAAATTAATGCACACACACACACACATACACAAAAGAAAATTCATTCATTCACAGGTGCATCATCATCTTCCCCTTTTCCGCACTCAGTAGTGCATAGGGCACTGCATCTGTAAACCAAATGCAGCACAGTTTGTTCATTTGTTACATGAAGGTAAGGTGACCAGTCTTACCCTTCAGGTGGTCCAGAAACAACGAAATATTGCAGTTTGAAAAACCTTTTGAATCAATATTTCGCGTCCACCCTGTCAGAAATCTAACCCAGGACCTCAAGAATGGTAGGTGAACGTGTCAACCACTAGATAACGAGGCGGACTTATCTTCACTCGATTTCTTTAGTCAGGTTTTTTCTGAGCAGCAGTAGAGTTGAAAACACGCGTCTTGGGTTCTGGTTCTATTTCAGACAGAACTGTGTTCTTCATCCGCCTAGAAACATAAGAGATGCAGATATTTTAAACATTTTTATAGTTGGATTGGCCACATTTCGTGCCATGAAAATCTCCTGTGTACTATTTTGAAAAGAACGGTTGAGGGAATGAGCCATACAGGCCCGCTTGTAGTACCTCGATTAAATTATGAACTTCATATCACACGGCCACTTGAAAAGGACCCCTGAGAACCGAATTGAATGGAGGAGATACAGGTGTTTGGTTCTTACTAATCCTGACGATTGTAACTATTAGAAGATATAGTCAAACTTCATTATCATGAGGAAGAAGGGACCGACTGAATTTGTTTATTATAAGCATTACTTCTTATACCATCAAAAGGATCTTTTAAAAATACGATTGCCATTGCATATTGTCACTAAATAAAGATATAATTACATAGAACATTTAAAATATCTGAAAAACACTGTAAAAACCCCCGAAATAAACTACAAAAGTAGTAAACTGTAGTGAAGTGTCAATTCGGTACTTAGTGATTTTTGACATGCGATTTCATTCATAATGTATGTGTGGTACTTTTCGATGTTGTCAGTGAAAACACCAATTAGCTACATTGACTCTTACACGTCATAAACGTAATCCGATCCGTACACCTGGCGGCATCAGTCCTTTAACTTAGCGTTTGGATTTTATTACTTCAGTTCTAATTTAGTTTTTTTTTTAAATAATTCAGGAGTTTTTGTACAATGAGAAATTCCACTGTTTTCTAATTTTTTTTTCTATTAGCGTACTATTTAACTAAGCAATTTTTATTTTTGTGCGTTATTTACAAAGATATGATTTTTTAAAGTTACATTAATCAAATACCGCGCCAAATGACTGTAATCAGTGTGTCACTTTTCAGTAGTGACGTCATGAAACGGTTGGCGTTCTTACTTTCACTGACCACGGTAAGTTGTATTTCTCCAGCCAATAACAAAACTGACAAGAATCTATGGAATATTGCTTTGATTACTTCATTTAGTTGATCGTAATTTGCTCATTTCTATGTTACGGTTGTTATTACGAACGTTTCGATTTAGAAAAACCTATATTGTTGACATAATCTCTGGTTGAAAAAAGAGTATAATGAAAATCATACTTTATTTTTTCTATGGTCAAAACATTCCTTACAAGGTGCAGGGGCTTTAAAGCTGAAACCGGAAATACTACACGTAGATATAAGGAGTGACGTCATTATTTACGATTTTAAAATGAATACTATTTTTAACATTTTTTATTTATTTTTGCGTGCGTTTTTGAGATATTTCATCCTACTCCAAAATTTTTAAATATTCACGTGTACACGAAAACATTTTAAAATTTAATTCCGGGTTGGGCTGGAATTCCTCATTGTTGAGAATATTTTTGTTTGGTATGCATGAGAATTAACTCATTATAAAAGTGCACAAATTTATGGAGAAACCCATAAAATAAAATGTCAAGGGATGTTTCCTCATTTCTTCCGCGTTATGACTAAGTTTGACCGCAGTTCTTATATAAATTATATTGTTAATTATTTCAGACACTCGGGCAGAACTCATGGTGGGCAGCTCGCCTCGGAATCTCTCTCGTAGAGTTCCAATCCCGTAACATCCTCAGGGGAGTTTCTCTCGCTGAAATATTGCTGATGCCGTGCTGTGTCCTCATGATCTTCTTGTGAGTATATAAACATTTTAAAATACATAATTTACTATAGGTTTGTCAAGCGTAGAAACAGTGTACCCAGTGATATCTGACTTCACCTGTAGCGTCCCTGGGTACACATAATATGTGGACTTCAGGTTTGATTTTTTTAATCGCAAAAGCAACACATAGCTTGCAGGATTACAATTATTTAAAAATAGTGTATTGAAATATTTTGAATGAAACTCCCGTTGATCCATTTTTTTCTTACATCACTTCACATTACATACATTGATATTGTTAATTTTAATCAAATTTTTCTACTGAAATTTGTATCACTGCGAAAATCACTTTACTGAAATTTTATTAACTACCTTTGGTTTAAAATCTTTTCCTTATATTGCTTTTTTAAATATTACCTATACCTGTTATTCTTTCTTTTTTCTCTGCTGCATTCATATGTTTTTATACTTTTAAACTAATTTTAATTACTTATATTGTAAATGTATATAAAATCAATATATTGCTGCTCTTACTATGTGTCATTAATTTTGAAGATGTTTTTAAATTGACTTAAATTTATTTTCTTATTTAAAGATTCATCTCATCGTTTCTTTGAATCCCTTAAAATATGTATGTGTATATTTATGTTTTTCCTTGTTAAAAAATGTTTTTATTATTTTATTTTGTTTTTACATCTGAGCATGTTTTTCATTCTTTATTTTAATTCTTAACTTTTAATTACTTTTACAAATTTTCTTCATTTTTTTACTTTAATTTTTATTTTTAAACAACCTCTATTTATGTTTTTTTTCCTTCTCTTTTTTTGTACTTTAATTAATAACCTTACATATAATTACTTTATAATATGGAAACTTTGCTGGTCCATTAGAAGTCTAACGGTGTAAAATATAAAACTTTGTAACTGTACTGTATGTTTCCTAAATAAAAGAAAATAAAATTAAAATAAATAAAATAGCATTCTTTCGGCAAATTCAAAAATTCATTGTCAAAATATTTATTTATTTAAAACTTCAAGTACAAAGAATATGTACTTTGGCGGACTTATTGCTAAAAGCAACATCTTCCAGCCAACCTAAAAACAGACTGGTCAAAAGGAGAGATTGGTCAAAATTTTGTACTAAAAAACCATAAATATATATTAAAAGATACATACATATGTTAAAATAAAAAATAAAAATAATGCTTATATTATTCCAGTGGCCGAGCCGGGCTGTTCACTCCTCTGATCTACTACAAATTCATCTGCATGCGATACACGTCTCGCCGCAACCCTTACACCCGCAACATGTTCCACGAGCTCCGAGTCTGGGCTGAGTCCAAGGCTGGCCAGTCCTTCATGCCCGAACTTGGCAAGCGGGCCATTTTGGCTCTGGTCTCCATGACCTGCCGCCTCGCCCCGCCCGTGATGGAAGTTCAGCAATAGGCAGACTTCTCCGCCACTCTGAAACCAAACTGCGGAAACTTGCGAGTTACAGGTTTTTTTATCATAATTTACTAACTGCTGTATCGAAATGCAGTTATACCTTTTGATAACAAATGTACTAAAATTTCTAATTAATTAATTACTTAAACGATATAAACCTTTTAGTGAAAGGTTACATATTCAACATTCAAGTGCTGGATTGTACTATAGTAATCCTTTCTGATTATAAAATAGTTATTTATGTACATGTTCTTATGTACGTTAACTGAGTAATAATTCCATCTTAAAACTTTATCCAATTGCAAACTAAATGTGAAAAGGTATGAGGAATTATTGATTTATTATCAATGATTTTTTCCAATCCTATCTTAACTTGATTTTATGTTAAACTATGTAATTAATTATGTAAATTTTTATTTTGGCGTCCAATCGGTGGAAATTAATTATAGCAGCTATAATTTTTTTTTCAATGATAATATTTTAATTAAAGGCAATGTAAAAATTTTACCATTGTGTTTTTCAGAGTGGCTTTAATTCGGGGATCGCGACAAATATATACCATTTTACGTACTAGCAAGATTTAAAGAATATATTAATTTGCAGTTGCACGAGTTTATAATGGCACAAGTTGGTAACTACAAATTTTCGAAACATGAGATCTCTTCGTAACTGGTATCAAATAATCCCAGTTAAAAAAAATATGACATATTTTATAAATACCAAAAATAATATTTTTTCAATATTCAACTTATGGTTTTATGTGAATTGTTGATTTGGGATGAGCTTTAACATTAAAAGTGTAATATTTCACAATCAATAAAATGTTAGTTACCAGCTTCTTCCAGAAACCCTTTGATATGTTATGCTGCAAAATGTTGATAACGAGGGATGAAACGAATATCCAGTTATTTTCTGGTATCCAGCCCTATTTTTAGTAAGCGGTATCTGACCGGATAGTAACAAGTATCCGGATACCTTATCAAGTAAACAAGTGTCATTTCAGTCACAGATATATTTATTTTTAATTAAAAAATGTATTGCAAATCTAATACTTCTGATAATAGCCACTCACTGTGCACACTACTGGTTAGTTTGGGTTTAGTCTTTTGCGACTTTGTCAACGCAAGAGTGACTTCATTAAAGAGCTACAAGTTGTGACTTAAAAGCGCCCGAATGCACCGAATATCAAGCAACGAATATTCAGTATACCATATCTGGCGAATCGCTATCCGTTTCATCACTAGTTCATATCAACATCATCATAGGGCACTACATTGTTATACAAATCGCAGCGTATCTTGACCATTTTTGATACACGAAAGTAAGAGTATCAGTCTTACGTTTCTGCCACAGGGAGTGTGAAAATTTCTAGTGTAAAAAATACCTTCATAAATAAATATCTCGTGTCAACCATGTCGGGAATCGAACCCGAGACCTCTTGCATGGTAGGCGAATGCGCTGACCACTACACCACGAGGCCAACAGTTATAACACACTAATTGAAAAAATAATTTGATATTTTTTCATCAAACTTAATAAACTTAGTAACAGTACCCAAAATATATTTTTTAGAAAGGTTTGGCGTGATAAACAATATTTTAATTTGTATGTATTTATTAAAAACATGTATCTGCATACAATATTAAGATAAGAATACATTTATTAATAGTTTTTTTGCGGTTTTGCAGACATGTTAAGTTTTGTTATATTTATTTTTAAAATACATGGTTTGCGTCACAAATTTAAGGAGTACAACAGTCAATTATGCCATTTTTTTTTCAACAAATCATCTACATATATATTATTGAAATAAATCCTTTTAAATAAATCAAAATATTTTGAAAATATTCCTGAAATTCGTTTTCTCGGTTTTTAACACGATACGGGTTTTAATATTTTTGTGGCTGCATTTATTGTTTAATATTTATATTCTGGCGTAATTACTACACCATCTAAGTAACTTAAAAATCAGCATTTTTGAGTTACCCACTATGAACACATTTCTTTGTCTTTCCAAAAATGTTGATTTTGAAGTTATCCAGATTTAGTAATTACCCCGCGATGTATTTCAATTCCATTTAAATATGTATGCATTTTTTGTCACCAATTCTTGTTATTTTTAGTATTTTAAAATCAGTATTAAAAGTATTTATTTTTTCACAGCAGTTATTATTTATTGTTTAGCTTTATTTATTTCAAACCATATCTAAGAACAGCGATGTAATGTTTCCTTCATATTTATCATATTGAAATACCTTAGTAATTAATTTTTGATACAATGCAAATCTAAACAATGACAACAGACTTGAGTTTTCTCGTTATCTATGTGATTCAAGTTTTGAAATTAGTATGCACTCACTTCACAAGTTTCCAGGAGGGTTTGTAAGCACATAGAACTGTTAAAACTCTATGTAATATGCCACTTATTTTTACACATGTTTTACTGTGTCGCACAGAAAAAATAATATCACTAATCATACACGTGTAAACACCTTTTCCTCATAATTTTATGCAATTTTTAGTTGTTTTTTGCAGTAATATTCGTTTTGTTTTTATTTTAAATGGAACTTCGGATATTTCAGGGTAATTAGTTTATTTTTTATTTACATCTAAATAGTTGTAAAACCGGTTTTAAAATACATGGAATAATCTTTTATTATATACCGTTTATAATTTAAATTTTTAATCATTCCCTAAATGTTTTATTGGGTTTATAAAAAAAACATATCAATAAATATATTTTTAAACCTATCCTCCATGTTTTCACTATACAAACCATATTAATAAAATATCACTAATTTGGTTATATGATTTTTTATTTCATAGACAAAATCACTGATTCACATATATAAAAAAAAAACCATCGGTACCCTTTACCAAAATATGATAAAATCGGCCAAAATACAAGTTTACTGATATATTTATAATCGTATTACTTCAGCAAAATATTATGTAAAATTCATTTTTTTTAAATGTGATGAAGTTTTTTATATATTTGAAGAAGTTGTTTCTGTTTTTCAACAATAGTGTCAAGTTTGATTAAGTGGGGTATGAAGTATTACATCAAAATACTGTTATTTTATGACATTTAAAGTATAATATTTGGTGTTGAGATGGCGAATTTATAATTAACCATTATTTAAAATAGATTGATTTTTCTACAATTCGGCCCAGTGTTAGATATTTATGGATTCATTTTTTTAAATGCTTTTTTGTATTAATTTGTTTTAATATTTTTTTGTATTAATTTGTTACAATTATGTTAAATTTGACGCACATTCATTTGAAATTAAATATGTAGTTTATTTTCCACGAAGTACAAAGCATTTATTTAAATACAAAAAAAAAAAAATATTTACATTCATCATTCAACTTTTAATATCTAGTGGTTTTAATTTGGACAAGTTTTGTCTAAATGGTCTGTTTTTAATATTATTATCATTGTATTTAGTATATAAATATAAAGGTTGACCAATTATAATCATGTGTTTTGTATGTAGTATATCATTAAATTAATGGGCTTAGTTATTTCTTGCAAATTACCTAATGCATAAGTAATAATGTTATGTTTTTGTATTAAAGGAGTTTGGAAATATGACTTGTTTTATTTATTATTATATAATTACACGTTAGGGTTTCAATAAATTACATACCGTCATTTCTATTTAAAAAATAAATGTCTATAAATCCTGTATTTCTCAAAACGAAAAAAACAAAATATGTATTGTCCCGAAATTTTGTGCATAACAACATTGATGTATATTTTAATTTAATATGTAACCATTTTTTCGAAAGTGGTATTTGTAAATTTGGTTTCAGCGTTCAATAAACAAAAGCTGAACTGTCGAAACTTAGATTGTCCTCCTTTGGTATAAAATTTTTAGTGAAGTTACAATATCATTTTACATGCTTGTAAAGACAAGTATATGAATCGTGCATATTGCCGGTGACAACATATGGACTAGAAACCATGTCTATAACACAAAAAAGTAGCCAGAAATTAAAATGCACGCAACGATCCATGGAAAGACAGATGCTCGGTGTATGTCTAAGAGACATAATAAGAAATGAAGAAATAAGGCGCCAAACCGGAGTCGTGGATATCATGGATCGTGCAGCGAAATTGAAATGGCAGTGGGCAGGGCACTCGGCGAAACAAAATAATGACAGGTGGACACCTAGAATAATAAAGTGGAGACTACGGGCTAACAAAAGAAGTGTTGGAAGGCCACAGAAAAGATGGGTCGACGACATTGTCTCTATTGCCGGTAAAACGTGGATGATGAAAGCGGGTGGTAGGAAGGAATGGAGACGTTTGGAAGAGGCCTTTATCCAGCAGTGGAGAGAATAAGGCTGCAGAAGAAGAAGAAGAAGTACGTTACTGTATTAAAAAAATACGGTAATAAGAATAAGCCTGGGTAAGTCTTTCTGAGTTTTACGGAGGTTAAACGCGCGGTACTCAATGCCAAAACGCGCGGTAGCGACAGCGACTAAAGGAGCCTAACACAAGAGTAGATATTCCGCTCGCTGCTCCCTTCCTCTTACTTCATCTACTAGGTGCCATAAAAATCAGACTCATCGTTTGAATAAATTATGGTCAAAACATTCTCCCAAGGTCAAAACTCACTCACGCTTTGACGTCCGGCGAGTATGTTCTCTTTTAACTTTTGAGGCTCGTTTACTTTCCGCCTAACCGATAAGAATGTACTCTAAATTCAACTTTTTGTAAACTGAAATAAAGAAATTTTTGCTTGCAGCAGGTGTTGTCAGTAGGAATGCGACTAAATTAATAGAATTGTAGAAGTTGTCCTGTGCATTGCCTGTGCGTTAAATGTCTTTTGAACAAGAAGGAATACGATTGGTTTTACGTTGACACATTTTAATATACAGGTTTTTGAATCAACGTGCCGCGTTGTGAACGAGTGGAGTACGGTTTTTTGTGAGGCGGAGCCTCACCTGCCTTACTTGCAAAATCGCCACTGCTGTGTAATCATCTATGAGCCATGTTCAAAAAGTGTGTATACTAGATTTTTATATATTGAAAAAAAGTATATTTGAAAAAATAAACTTGATATTGTTGATACACTAATTGATCATGCATCACGTTCAATGCACGTGGTGAGCCGTGGCATCAGCTTCTTTCTCTCTCTCCGCCAGCTTCTTCCCTTCCGCCGGAACCTCTTTCTGCATCTGCTCGTCGGTTTAAAATTTAGTTCCATCCATGGGTGCCTTCACGGAGGTGAAAATATGATAACCTGAAGGCTTCAAGTCAAAGTGGTTCAAAACATCACAACCAAATTGGTCCAACAGCGCCTTGGCGGCTAATGCTGTGTGAGGACGGGACATTCTGAACATGCCTCGTACCATCCTCTATCAAACATACTTCTTCTACATCAAACTTCTAATTAAAAATTATTAATAATTAACTTCTAATTAATAATTATTAATGTCGTAATAAAACTTTATTTTTCATACATTTTTTTTCCTGTTTTTGATGTGTATTGTTATTATCCTCTATTTAAAATTATGTATCAAATATTTTTGTGTATCATATATTATATTTTTATCTTATATATACTTACTGTAAACTAATTTTTATTATTTGTTTTTAACATTAATTTGTTAATACCATTTTTTTATACGTATATATGGATATATTTTTTTTGTTTAAATTCTTTACAAGTTATTTAAATTTTGCTTTTTAATTCAACCACTCTTCTTATTTACTTATTTTTTTCTTTTTTACTAAGTAAAGTTTCACTTTTTATTTTGCATAGCAGTATTCTTTTTATTGTTTCTAAATGTAAACAAAAAAAGCGTTGTTTATTTTTTAAATTCATACTTTCTATGTTTGTTCTTACCGGTATATTTTTTGTAAATGCACCTTGGGCGTATTGTAAAATTAAATTAAATAAATAAACATTTTCCTGAAACACCCCTCTCTTCACGAATTCGTCACTAGGCAATAATCCCGCTTATATATATATATACTTTATTTTTTTTGCACCGCAACAGGCCGGAGGACCAATTACAGTGGTGAATTACACCACAGAACAGGCTTGATGAAAATCTCTTTTTTTTTTGTGTTCTCACCGGGAATCGAACCCTGAACCTTCCGTGTGTGAGTCAAGCGTCTTGCCCACTACACCACGGAGGCCGCCTAAACTATGTAAACAAAATAATTAATGTACAGAACGTTTTTACAACACGTATCTGCCTCGACACGGATTGAAGGTGTTCGTATAGAACAAATAATTAAGAGTTGTACAAAAAATATTATTAAAAATTAATAAAATATATCTACCCGAGTACAGCTCGTAATAACTAAAAGCATGCTTTGTTGAGTGAAATTAAACGGGACACTTATGGGTTTTCTTTTCCTGTAGGCTGACCAATTCTTTTTTCCAAATGATAACGTGCGTGTAAAAACACGATTTAATCCAACTAGAACGAATTGTAAATCTTTACTAATTTTTTTTTGTTTTTGTTTTTATCTTTAACTGTTTTTTCCTTCTAAGCCCGGCATACTTTGAAAGTGTTTTTATGCCGAGACATAAACCAAATGATTTGACAATTATTCTTGAGGAATTCCTCTTTCGAATATTAAAAAAAAAAGTTTTTTTTTATTGATTAATATTTTTTTATTTTATTTTATATTTTATTAGGTAAACAAACAGTATATACACATATATCGCCAATTTCTTTGTATATTAGTGTGAGAAACTCATGCACACACCAAAAAATTTGTTTACACTTTTATTTTTTTTAAGGTTTATTTATTTTAACAAATCAGTAACATACATAATTGTATTTTTGCTCCCGCAAAGCCGAAGCTTGTCTGCGGGTTACATTACATTAAAACATATATATTTAAGTAAGTACATAGTTTAATAATAAATGAAGAATAAAATATATTTATATGCACACTTAAGTTTCACTTGCTGTTTAATAATTTTTTGACTATTTTTTAAAATGAAATTAGGTTTTTTTCCTCACGATTTTCAGCTGGTATTAAATTGTACAGTTTTGGTACTACACTACCCATTGTTTAATCACCATAGTAGTTAATATTACACTTAATACAATAATTTAAATTATGTTCAATATAATAAATGTAAAAGAAACTAAATGGAAAAATATGTACAAAATAATAATAATAAAGTTAAATATCTGCTTCTCTCAAAATTTCTGTAATTTTTGACTTAAATTTAGATATATTGATTATATGATTAATATGATTGATTCATATGATTGATTGATACATGATTTTTTTCTATTCAATCTACTTTTATAATTTTTTTATGTTATAGATATTACTTTCCAAAAAAGAGACTAGCTCTGGTGCTTGGAGAGTGACTTTCACTGTTATATTTATTTAGTAATTTGAAGTTATATAATTTCGAATGTACATGAGAAAAATTAAAATTATACGAAACAAAAAAAAACGGAAAATAATAATATAGTATTCCTTTCTTCGAATATTTTTATACCAGTTAGTTTTTTTTAATTTTTTTTTTTTTACCATACACATAAGAGGTAAAACAGAGTATTAAAAAATTAAAGGATAATTACATGGCAATGAAATACATGTTAATTGTAAACAAAAAAATCCCACAAAGGCATGGCCTGTTCGTGAGTATACAAGAAAATGTTAATGAATTTTTGCTCCTATAATAAATAGACAGTTATAATGTTTTTGTGTAACATAAGAAAGAGAAAATAAAATATTCTGTAAAAGGTAATATGTTTTTTTTATATAGTAGTTAAAAACAGAAATAAATAATATACTATTCCCTAATTAAAGGTATTCTCCATACCCGTTGTAATTTGTTAATTTTAATGACTCCCGAGGGGGTGAAATCCAGTCTTTTGTCTACAAACATTTGGACAAACTCAAATATTGTAATAAGACCAACTGGTCCAGGAAGAAGTTTAAAAATTGGAAAATTGTTTTCAGGCGTTGCCTAGTATGTGAAATAATTCAGTCAAATGAATCTCTTCACAACAATAAAGGTTTTAGCTCTTTAACTTCACTAAAATCAACAAATGGTTGCATTGAAGAAATATGGATGTTCAAACATAGGCAAAATGGTGAATGTTATACAGTTTGTAAAGTGGCCAGGTCAATGACAGGTCATAAGCCCTGTAAATGACTTCCATATTCCCTACTTTAAGGTATTCTCCATCCCTGTTGTAATTTGTTAATCTTAATATTAAAAAAAACATATAAATATTCCTTATTATTGAAGGGCAACAAAATATATCTTAGAAAAAAAGAGTTCATATCTTTAGTTTGAATCCAGGATAGTTTATTGTTAATAATTTAATCACAAAATATTATTTGTAGACCCGTTTGAATTTCACTCCTTAGGGAGTTATTTTTTTTGCACTACAGCAGGCTAGGAGGCCCAATTACAGTGATTATTTACAGCACAGAACACCCAGGCTTGAAAAAATCCCATTAATTTTTTGTGTCCTCACCGGGAATCGAACCTGGAACCTTCCGTGTGTGAGTCAAGTGTCTTAGCTCTTAGTCCTTACACCACGGAGGCAAATTAAAATTGAA
The DNA here is from genome assembly GCF_059751315.1 of Micrasema longulum. Lineage (NCBI taxonomy): Eukaryota > Metazoa > Arthropoda > Insecta > Trichoptera > Brachycentridae > Micrasema > Micrasema longulum. Next base: position 378,589 of record NW_028278789.1, read on the forward strand.
ATTTATTTCTACGGAGGTGAAATATTTTTGAGAAGGGGATAAGGAAGTTTAAGCATTTACATGCCTTATTTATTTATTTGTTAATATTTTTTTCTTACAAACTATAATTAATCAAACTGTAATTAATCAAACTATAATTAATCAAACTATAATTAATCACAAAAATAATGTGACCTCACTGGGGTTACCCGTGCCGAGGACACTTACCAATATACTTTTTTGAAATGTTTTTACATTTGAGAATAAACAAAGTAGACTTACTTAATAAACAGAGATAATTAACAAAATATTCAGACAGTTTTAAAAACCAGGTATTTATGTACATCTATATTATTTATATTTCAAAACGCACAATGAAAATAACAAAAATCTCACATAAGTTTTACACTTGTGGAGCAGTTGATTCCATATTGGTTTGGGCAAATGAGACAATCCATTTTACTTCTACTTAGTTCCACTATTCATTTTTTATAGCCTTTTCAAACATTTTCTCGTTACTAATTGTTTTTTGTTAATAGTGGAAGTAGGTTATAGATTTTAATTAAAATATATTCAAAATCCCTATGTCCGAAAGTGGTATTAGTTTGTATTCCCTGTCTTTGGCAGGTTTAATATATATATATATATATATATAGATGGATAATTTATATAGAGCCATTTTTGTGAAAATCACCTTAAGGGCACTGTACAATTAATAAATATCCCAGTATGTCTTGACGCTACAGAGCGCACGGACGGTTCTAGTTCCTCGTTTTCAATTAAGATAAATCAAAAATTATAACAGATAGGGGCTAGATTACAGAACGTCTTGCAGCTACAGAATGCATAGACAGTTAGAAATTTAGACCCCATTTACACATTTTAAAAATTGACAAATAAATTTAGTGTATTAATGATACTTAAAAAAAAAAAATGAATAATAAAAAGGAGTAAGATTACAACACGTCTTGCAGCTACTAAGCGCACAGACGATTGGAATTCTAGACCCCATTGACAAAATTTAGGAATTTAAAAGTTGATATATGAAAGCTAGATAACCAATCATCGTGCAGCTACAAAGCGCATGGACGAGTGGAATTCTAGCAAAGTTAAAATGATATCAATAAATTTGCAAAAAATAGAGCATAGTAGTAAGTTTGTCAAGTGTTCATGCCAAGAAGTAAGCAAAAAAAAAAACTAAATAAATGAAACACTGTTTCAACTCCATGGTTAACAAAGGGAGATGGATGTCCGAAGAGATGCTTTTGTAGACAGTAGGTAGATACCGTCGCCATGTGGCCCACTGGCTGCTTGATAATTTCTGGAAACGCACGTATGTAGTTACTGGGAGATTACGACTATTGTTCCAACGACTTGGTGTCCATTTTGGTCCGTATTAATTCGTTTTATGAGACGAAACATTCCTGTTCAATTCACTTTTATACACGAATATTACACAAACGCGTGTATGAGCGGTTTGATTTATCATTGTGTATGTTATTAGAAGGCAGATATTTGAAATATTATGTTTAAATTGCCACTTTACACACTGCGTAGCATTAACATAATTTTTATTCTTTTATTCAAACTTTGTTCGCACGTTGATATCATTTTGACCATAATTATGGAACTTTTCTGTTTTAAGTTACGCTAACAGCAGAAGAGATAAAAGTATCTAGGTATGTAGGTAAGTATACTAAATGCTGCTTATGCAAGTACATAATGTAAGCTCATTGTGGGTGTGAATTAACTCATATCTTAAAGGTGAAGTAAACTCTTTACATATAACATTAACCCTTTTCTTGGTAATGCAATGTATCCCATAAGATACGTTTGGTCTCATTTTTTCTCTTGAATTAAAGTTAACACTGCTTTACCATATTTTTCATTCTAAATTATCAGCCTCCGCGGTGTAGTGGTTAAGACGCTTGACACTCACACACAGAAGGTTCCTGGTGAGAACACAAACATTAAAATGTAATTTTTCTCAAGCCCGAGTGTTCCGTGATGTAATTCACCTCTGTAATTGGGCATCCTGGCCTGATGTGGTGCAAAAAAAAAATTCACGCACGGTAGGTTCCGAGTTCGATTTCCGATGAGAACACAAAAATTAAATTTCATTTTTCTCAAGCCTGGGTGTTCTGTGCTGTAATTCACCACGGCAATTGAGTCTCCTGATCTGTTGTGGTGGAAAGAAATGCAATTCATAATAAACTTTGATTTAAAAATGGATTAAGAATAATTAATTGTGTTTTCAAAATAAATATAGATATTGTGGAGAAATGTTTTCATATATAAATTTAAAAAAGAATTTATAAAATAATATGTCACTAGATAAATGCGACATGTTTGACATTAATAGTTCAGATTCGTGACCATGTTCCATAAAAATATAAACGGTTAGGAACAAAGTTGAAAATTAACACGAATCGTGACTTATTAGGGGCGTAGCTAGTACAATGAACGTTTTTGAGGGAATTCAAAAATATTTTTTATTTTACGTACTAATAAGTAGCATTTTTTTTTTCTTTTCTGGACAGTATTTCATAGACCATTATTACTTTAAAAATGTTATAAAAAAGTGATATCTCCCTATTCTGAAACCTTTTCAACCTTAAAATGAGTAAAAAAATGTGTTATCGTTTTGCCAAGATAAGGGTTAATAAAAACTAGCCGACTGATGCCTGGTAGAGAATTCGGCCCATCGGGCTTTATGTTATCGGTCCTCTGGGCCTCGTATTATCGGCCTTACAGGTCTCAGTTTTCAGGTCTTCGCGTTTGGGTTGATTTCAATCTCGGCCACCTAGAAGTATAGTCCCTTTGGGCATCGTTGAAAATGACCGGAAAAATTGAAATATTTGGGTAAATTATAAGAATGCTAATATTTCTTTACCATTAAAAAAAAAAAAGTTGACCAGTCTTACGCTTCGGGTACCAGTCCAGGGATTATGAAATATTCTCATTTGAAAACAGATTTTAAATAAATATTTCATATTAACCATGTCGGGAATCGAATCGAGACCTTTTGCATGGTAGGCAAATGTGCTGACCACTACACCACGAATCCGACAAATATTGAATTTTAACAGACGAAAATGACCCTGATTGAGCTTTGATACTACGATAGTAAGGATCAAATTCCTGTGCGCGATTATAAGGGACAGACCCAATCAATCAATTCTAGAGTATTTATATTATAGATTTAGTAAGAGAAATTAGGCAAAAAGCTCATTTTAGAATATTTTTTCTAACCATTTTGTCAGTTGGTTCACTCAGCGTTGCCAACCTCCATCAAGTGAAAATCGGTAGATTTCGGCAGATTCGTTACCAACCCGAGTGTCGTAGACGGCAGGGGGGAGGGAAGTGGCATCATGAAACTGATGATTGCCATCAATCATCAATTTCAGTTGTATTATCATCATTACAATTTTTTGGTGTTGTTGTGTGATTTTTAAATTACTCCACCTGTGACGTCACAAGTTCTCTTCGGTGGCTTGATTGATGAATTGGCTTCCCGGTAACCGGAAATCTATCATGACCCTGTCATAGGTTAATTTCAAAGAGCTAAAGACGAATTTTTTCAAGTATTTACTAAAAATATCGCCGTACAATTAAATGCTTTAATTTTGACCGCGTGAAAGAAACCATTTTTTAAATTAAATTTCCCGAAGAACTAAACATTCTCATTGTTTGTTGATAAAAAAAAACAAATAACATATACGTAATTATTTAGTGTTTACTTTATTCGCAGCTTTTAAAAAGAACTGGGAGTGCGGCTAGGAATAGCAAGCGGCACATTCAATAGTATGAAGGCTGTCTGGAGATTGAATATTTATTCAGTGAAAACCAAATGCCGCCTATTTAACACCTGCATAACACCCATTCTCCTCTATGGATGCGAATCGTGGCACCTCACTAGGGCCCAAAACAGAAAAATACCGAGTTTTAAGAATAGGCGTCTCAGAAGAATCTTGGTTGTGCGGTGGTTTGACTTTGTGCAGAATAAAGTAATACGTAAACAAACGCAGCAAACTCCGGTGACAACTGTCATCAAGCGGAGGCGATACGGTTGGCTGGGCCATTTACTGCGGATGCCTCCTGATGGCCTTAACCACGCTTGCCTACTTTACGAGGCATCAGGTTGTCGACGTTCTGGACGTCCACTGTGACTGTTCGTCGGCAGTTCATGTCAGAACTACGGGACGCGAACCTCACTTGGGAGGATGTTCAGAAGCTGACAGCCGACAGAGATTCCGGAAGGATCTTCGAGGACACCATATGCTTCAACTAGGGAGCGGACATGGAATGATGATGATGATTATTCGCATATTTCTCTTGGGCAACCAACAAAATAAAATAAAATAAATAAATAAAATAATTTCGTAAATCACAAAAATATAATCTCATTAAAAGGGATTAATTTTAGGAATACATTACAACTGAAGTTATGACAGTCGTATTTTGAGAGCTGTTTTGACTAACAATATGTTATTTTGTACACTACATACAAATTAAAATATCCGATTTGGAAAAAAAAGTATTTTACGGTCTCTTTATAATTAAAATGTTAAATTCAAAATGTTTCGCTAACAAAACAGCTCCACAGGTTTATTATTAAATAAACTGCTGTGGTTGATGGCCTTTATCTAAGGTAAGTATAATATCGTCGCTTCAGTTCGTTTTTGTCCAACAAACCATTCTTAACGGAATTGAGTTTAGTGTACAGGTGTTCTGAGAAAGCCTTTATTTATAAAATAAAAATGAATAAAACAAATAATTAAAATTGCTTAAGGTGTTTTTAAACGTTTTTTTTTTTAAATTGTGATCATTATTTATGCCTGTTTCGATTTTTTTATTTTATTTAAGCTCTGTTTCTACAGATTTGTGTTTTGGTCTTTTGGACGAAAACAAACTGAAGCGACGAAAATAAAAAATAAAAAGTAAAAAATAATCATGGTTTATTATCAAAAATAACAATATCTTCATCTACTACATACAAACTTGGGTAATATATTTCTCTAGATCATGTCTAGTCTGCCTAACTAGGTACAACCTGTTTTGAAGCAGATATTATGCAAAATAAACAATAAAATTGCTTACCTATTAGTCAATTTATTATACAGTTATCTAGACTATATATAAATATATTAGTTGAAGAAGGACTATCATTTATAAGAGTGTGTATTTTAACTAGTTCTAATAAATTCAGTCAAAACAATATTGTTTGTTAATTCTTTGTGAAAAATGCTAGCCACAAAATTAAGTAACAATGATTACCTATTCCGGAAATATTTTTTTAAGCTCGTTTTTTCAGAATAAAATATTGTTTTAACTGTTTAAGTCAATTACACCATGCAGTAAAAGCACCCCCTCCCCTTCCAAAAAATCGTTTTAAAGACCGAGGGTCATTTATCGGTTTCGTTCTACTAAAAAAACATATTTGTTTTGTTAAAAAATCAAGAAACTTAATTTTTTCAAATTTTGATTTCGTAATCCGCGATTTTAATTTAGCTCCACTGCTTTTATTGCCCTTTTCATCGTGAATTCAGCAAATTATTTGGAGGATTTAATTATGTCGGTTATTGCCATTTTTCCTGCAGACCAAAAATTACGATTTCTCGAACAGTATCAAAATCTGTTTAATTCACTCGGTCGAAACTGAGTACTTTTTCTTTTCGGAGCATGTGGACATCACCAGATGCTTCCAGGGCCGCGAATATGAACGGCTATCTTCAAAGGTATATACTGAAACGGTATAAACTTTGTTAGAAAATTCAGTGTCTTCGTCGGTAACCGGTAATTGAACATTATTAAATTATTTTTTTTAAACATAGTCTATTTTTCATACATTGAAGGGAGAACCTTAAGCCCACCATTCACCCGCAACTGTTATAGAGCCCCGGGGGACTCTATGTCAGCTGCGCATAGAAAAAAGTTATTATAAATATTCCTAAGGAATACAAACTCTATGTATATTAAGGAGGGGGAGGAGAATGTATGGACAAAGGCCAACACGTCGTCCCCACCCCTCAAGACCCCCTCAATGCCTCTGTTTTTTTATTAAATAAATATGTATTTACACAAACAATTAACATAAATAAACATATCCAAATATACATGGTTTATGCTATGTATATGTGCCGCATGTAATGTATATGTTTGTGTATTTTATATGTGCGTTCATGTGTGTGCGTGGATGGCTCGGAGTGTACATTCGGTATTTTTATTTATTTTAATTTATTACCTCCATGGAAAACGCAAATGTCAACAATTATCCTTTTTTCACTTAAAATTCTTATTTATTTTTTATTTTTTGTCACATTTAATGTTCATATCTTTTTAATTTATGAAAACTTAATTGGTCTTTTTATGTTAAAAATTGTTGTTTTTTGTACTTATTTTGTATGACTGTATGTTTTCTAAATAAAAAAATAAAAAATACAAAAACAATTTCTTAAAACTAGAGTAACACAACAAACATAACTTACACAACAAGCATATGTAAAAACACGGATATTTACAATGAGAGAACGGCTTTGAATAAAGAATAACTCCCTGGGTGGTCAGAGGCAGAGGATCCAAATACTACCCCCGTACGTGGAGGACAAAACAAAAGAACGCGTGCGTTCCGCTCGGAAGGAAGCACAGTCCCACAGAAAACTTATTTTTACTTTGTCGATAAAATTGAAGATACATTTTATCTTCCCATCATAATCGAAGCCCGGGAGACCGTATCGCTAGCCAGCATTCGTCAATACGTCAATCCCACGTTCCTTAGTTCCACCGAAAAAAGCCGAAAAATAATCTTCGTCAGCCTTTTAGGACGGCGCGGCGCCCGCAGGCATGAAAAAGTAGCAACTTGGGTTAAGGCTCTCCCGGGGTATCCGCAGCACGTGCATAAGTTAGGTCCTCAACCGCACCCTCAAGACGATCGTTATAGGAGACTTCTGCGTCCGATTTCGGACATCAGGGATAGCAATAAAATCCAACCACCTTATACCTAATACTTTTCACAAGCAGCTCTCTAAACTCGGGGTTATTTGGTATTTCATAAATCGCAATTTAAATTGAATTTAATTATACTACTCGCACTGCCCCTTCCACTGGGAGTTTGGAAAACTATATGGAGGTTCTTTGTCAGATATTGCCAGTCATCCTCATGACCATATTGCAAACACTAATAGTAGCAAAAAACGTATTTATATGTATCACAAAAACCCATGTCCATATATGTTCAATCAAAATTATAAAATTACAAAAGTCAACAGATGGAAGAGTTCAGGAAATGTGGATGTTTGAAAATAGGCATAATGGTGAATATTATACCGTGCGCAATGTGGTCAACGCAAACCAGCCAATGACAGGTCAAATGCCTTGTAAATGTCTAGACTTACACATTCTCTTCTTAATTTTTTTTTTATTTGAAATATTACATGAATAAATATACATTAACAAGATATTGTACTCCCAAGAGATCCTCCCATTTTTCGAGAATTCATTTTTGACGGTGCGTAAAAAGAAAACACTTTTGTGAGAATACATCGGTAGTCAGATGGCAGAAGAGACCATTTGTAATTTTCAAAAATGTTTAGGAAAGCTTAAATACGATTCAATTTCAAGACTTCAATCCTCAAACCAAAATATTTTAGTGTTGCTTTTCAAAAATGAATTACCATTTTAAATTACTGTGTTTTTTTTTTTTTTTTTTTTCGTGTGCATTTATTGAAATATTGATTAAAACTTTTCAAAAATTAAAAAACAGAAAAAATGCAGATGGTCCCTTCTGCCATCTGACTACCGACATAATATCAGTTAATACAATCCAAAACATAAAACACTGTATTATACACTATTTATATAACTTATATTAATATATATTACTATCAAAAAGATTTGAGTAATTTTTTGAGATTTGCTATTCGACTTTTTAATTTTAGTTAATTGGGAAGTTCTTTCCTGAAACTACGGTTTTCACTTTTCGTTGCAATAAATTTCATATGAGGGTTTTTTAAATTAGGAAATATAACTGAAATTATATAGAATTATATTTATTTAATTATTATGAATGTATTATTATTTTATTTTTTTTCTTCACATATCCTATTTTTTTTTCTCATGTACTCGCATATTCAAAATTATATAAACTCTTTTAAATAAACAACGACAACAATGTAAGTCACTCTCTAAGCCCAAGAGTTAGTCTCCTTTTTTTGGAGAGTTACAGTGATAACATTTACTAGATGTATAAAAGGAGATCTGTATAGAATTTTAAAAAAACATTAACCTTTTATGAAATTTATAAATAATTTTAATTAAGTATAAAAAATAATACTATGCATACATCCAGCTAAAGATATTTCAGAAATTGAAAAGTAAAACCCCGTAAAAAACGATTTTAATGGGTTATCTCGAAATTTTGTATGTTGATCATGTTCCAAAATATACCATTAAATTATTGTCCTTGTTTGTTTTGCTACATAGTTTTATGTTATTTTTGTTCAGTTTCTTGTACATATGTTTCTTAATATCACTACTGTAATTGAACGTCGTTATGCAGAAAGCAGCTAGCCATAGAAAAGTGAAACTGAGATAATAGCATTTTTGTGAAAAAACTGAATAATCAAGTCTACACAACAGTTGGAATGTTTTTGACTTTAACAAATGATAAACAATGAAAACATTAGTTTTTTTTTTATATGACAAACAAGAATCTTATTATGTATTTGACCAGTTTCAATGATTTTTAAAGAACCATAAGATTTTCATAATGCTGTGGGTGTTTTTGGCAAATTGAAAAATGCTGTTTTTGTAATCGACACCATTTTTAGAAGGTGATTAATACCGTTTTTTGTATAAAAGCGGTCTGGCTGTTTTTAGCAGAACATAGAGTTGACCTTACTGCACCTGATAACATAAATATCGATTTTTTTTTAATTTTTGGACTGGCTGCTTTTTGCAAAACAACGTTCAATTAGCTTAGGCCGTATGTATAATAAGTAAATATGTATATGACAACAGAGTAAGTTAAATTTTGAGAAGCTGCGATGGACAAATGAGATTCCTTTTTTTTTTTTGGGCAATGGATAATGAAAGAAATAAACCTGTCGTATGGATTTAACGGGACTTAAATCCAAACGACAGGAAGAAATTATGTACCGTATTATCAGCGCTATGATTTTTTAAAGTTTTGTGTTCATGAAATTACTGCGCGTGTGACGTCTCAAGTTCTCTTCCGCTTCTTCTTGGTCCGTTCTACCGATTAGTCCGTTGACTTTGAAAAACTTTCAAAATTCTTCTCAAACATAACGATAATACACGCTTCACGTGTAATAATGGTTTGGTAGTACCAAAAGTATGGTAATAAAACTCTCAAATATTTAGTATCAAGCATTTTTTTATTTCTTGCCAAAAGAACTCAATCTTTACACACAATGTAACAAGAGCAACATAAGAAAGCGGCCACTCGATCAAAAGTTTATATATAAATTAAGGTATTATTATATTAAGGTATTCTCCATCCCTGTTGTAATTTGTTAATCTTAATGACTCCCGAGGGGGTGAAATCCAATCTTTTGTCTACGAACATTTGGACAAACTCAAATATTGTAATGAAACCAACTGGTGAAAAAATTCAGTCAGATGAATCTCTTCACAACAATAAAGGTTTCAGCTCTATAAATTCACTAAAATCAACAAATGGAAGAATTGAAGAAATATGGATGTTCAAACATAGGCGAAACGGTGAATGTTACACAGTGTGTAAAGTGGCCACTTAAACCAGCCAATGACAGGTCATAAGCCCTGTAAATGCCTAGACTTCCATATTCCCTTATTTTTTATTATTTATTTTATTTAGTTCTATGATTAACATAGTCTAATATATATTTACAACACAATATTTACATCTATACTTATTCTAACATTATTTATCACTATGATACACTTAATATCCTAATTTATAATATTAACTGTTTCATATGTACATTTTCATTAATTATATTCACTATTTACACTATATACTACCTAATATTTTTCACATATATACTTTTTACATTTAATTTTAAATATATTTACCTTTATTTCATTTTTTATGCTTTCTGGCATTTCTTCAAATAGTTGTATTCCCTTGTACATAACGCAGTTCTGGGACATTGCTTTTGATTTCTTTTCCCGTCTTATATTTTGAGATCCTCTAAGATCCTCTGTTTAAGGTATTTTCCATCTCTGTTGTAATTTGTTAATATAAATAGCTTATGTGTAAATATTTAAATTTTTCATGTTTAAAAAAAAAAAAAAAAATGTATATACATGTATATTCTGTTCTTTCTGGCTGTTAATTATATCTGTCAATTTATTGTTTTTATAAATGTAGATAATATTGTATAAGATAGTATAAATATAAATCTCCACCAACAAGCTACAGAAAGTGACTTGGTGGGATTTAAGTTCTTAGATTTAATTTTTAAATGAAAAACTGTAAAAATGTGAACAAAATAAATAAATTTAAAAAAATATATATATATTTCGTAAACTAGAAACCTTTACAACTCTCTAATCATTGGTTGATTAATATGAACTAGTGGCGTCGTTAATAGTAGTACTTTTTGTACAATTATTTTTTATTATTTTTTTCGTACATTTCTAAGAAACTTTGGCGTACAATTTAATGCTCTAATTTTTATCGCGAGTGAGAAAACATTGTTTGTATCCAATTTACCGTAGGGCTGAAGTTCCTCATTGATTAAAATGTGTTATAAGAGATAGAGACTATTGATAAAATCGTTCGAAATTTCGAACAGAAAAGCATTTGGTTATATTTTTTGAAAAAATTGTTATACATGAAAAAAAAACCACAAAATCCCAAAATGTATTGACTTTTATTTACCGTATATTTATAATGGTTTTTATATAAATGTAAATAATTAACTATTCGTTATTTTATATATTTAATTCATAATATATCTTAAAGGGTTCAAAACGCATGCCTCCATCGTTTTCAGAGCTACCTATATAAGGAGAATTATACAAATTAGTCGCGCGTACTGCTGTACCCTCGATACAAGACTTCAGTTATTACTTACCGACCGTTCTACACTATTCACCGCTTTCTTCAACTTCGAGTTTCCAACCAACAGGCAACACAAGTACGTTTGCTTTTTCTCAGTTCAGTCCAGTTCAGTGAAGAAAATATAGGCAAAACATTCACACTGAGTGTTTGCATAAATACATACAAAAGTAACATTCCTTCCATGCGTTCTTTTGCTAACGTTAAAAATAATGTCCATCCTCAATTTTTCGGTTTATTATGGGAATAAAACAGGCTCGATGATATCACAAATTTGTGGATTCAAGTATGACTCTTCCTTTATTTATTTAATATTTCTATCAATAGTTTTCACTACAAAACTTGAAATTTTTCCGTTTATATAACCGAGTTGTGGTCCCGCAGTAATGCCACGGATCAGAGGTCCTAGGTTCGAATCCTACTCTACGCCAACTTATTTCTCTAGCGCGGTTATATAAAACTATTTTTAAAATATCCTCAAAATGACAATACTACGGCAAAACATAAGTCCGATAAAAAATATTCAAATTCAAATATATTTTTATTTTCGGTCCTGGCACCTGAAGAGTGAGGGTTTTCTGATGACATTCTTACTCCCTGTATATTATGGATGTTTGTTTTGATGAGAACCATCGCCATCTTACGATACGATGCGATTGACCTAGCATCTCTAATCTCTTTTGATTAGGGAATATGAAAGATTACGTATTTACACGGTTTATGACCTTGGTTTATGTCATTGGCTAGTTTAACTGTTAATTTAACAGTTTTTCGGTAGTAAGATAACGAATCAAGGAATTTTCTCAACCTGTCTTAGTAATCTTGGATAGATGTGCTATCGAATGTAAACTGCCATTTTTATGTCGCAGGAATAGTTTTCGTTTAATAAAAATTAAACTTAAAGTTAAATGTTCCAAACCCCTACCCCTCCCCGACAAAACAAAATTGCGATAAAAACGTATTTGACCAACGAAGCGAAACGCACCAGTCGGGGACAAGCAAAGCGGCTGGGTAGGAGGGGGGTAGGGGTTTGTGGAGGGCTGCTCGTCCGAGGAATTAAGGATTTACTACATTTTGAGATTATTTTTTTTCCTTTTATATAAAATGACTTTGAAAAAAAAAATATTAGGATTTTTTTCAAAGCTTTCCATGAGGAATGTTCCTCTGAAGTTTCGCGGTCTGGCCCTGAAAAACCGTGTATATATATATGAAAATAAAATACTACATAAAAGCAGGTAGGTTGCATTTCAAACGCTTTTAAAAAAAATATTAAAATTAACAGTTTTAGGCAAAAAAAATATGTTTACAGTAGGTATTATTTAAGCGTAGGTAAATAAAATACAAAAAGTTAATGTGATTTTTACAGCATTCGAATAATGTAAGTTATTTTGATTTTGTCGCTGTAAGAATTTTAATCAAATAAATGACAATGGAAAACAAAACATATCAATTCCTTCACATTCGTTTCCGTGCCGTGTAGTCTGACGATTGGAAAATTTACAAAATAATTCTGTCTATCAGACGCCACGACGAAGGTGGACTGCATTTTTATACATCCAACGGGTGTCCCAAAATTCACGCAAGAAGTCATTTTGATGGAAAATACAGGTTTTTAATTAAAATTTGCATTAAAAAAAATTGATTTATAAAGTACACAGCTTACAGTTATGTATGGAATAACATGTCGGATAAATGGTCTCCACAGATTGCTGGCACATATTTTTGCATAAATATGTCTGAATTTCGTTAATGTAGTGCCAAATTTCACCCTTTAAGGCGTAGGTAGTCGTGGGCTTGTTGGCATAAACCTTAGACTTTAAAAAACCCACAAATAAAAAGTTCATCGGCGTTATATCTCGAGATCCAGGCGGCCAATTCTGATTACTTAAACGGGAAATTACACAACCAGGAAATTAATCACGCAGTAATTAAATTGTTTCTCCGGCTGTATGGCTTGTGGCACCGATTTGTTTAAAGCCACATAACGTCCACGCCCATATCTTGCAATTTAGGCACAAAAAACTGGATTGTTGTGTTGCGGTAGTGAGCACCATTAACTGTTATTGCCTGGCATGCTCAAAGAAGAATGGTCCGCTGATGCATCCAGCCCAAAATCCGCATCAAACAGTGGTACATTGTGGATGCATTTGTTTTCAACAATCACTCTTGGATTTTCTGAACTCCAAATGCAAAAACTTTAATGATTAACGAAACCATCATAAGGAAAATGAGCCTCTTCACTAAAAACGGGTTCGTTCGAAAAATCTGCATCCACTTGTTGTTCTTTTATCCATTCAATGAACTCTCCTCACTGCACGGTCTGATGTGCTATTTCAACCCTGTGCAAGAATGAATGAACTACTTTATGAATCAATAAAAAAAATGGATTAAAAATATAAAAAAACCTCTGTTTCTAGGAAAAAAACTTCTAGCGTAAATTTTGAGATATTTGGTACTTTGATGCTTATCGGTCTCGTTAAATCGGGACGTCCATTGTTATTCTTACATTCATTAAAAAAATGCGGTTTTGCATATTGCCTTTATCCGTACACCATTGGGTGGGTAAAGGGAATATGAGATGATGAATAAACCATAAGAATTCAGATACATTTATAAAAAAATACTTAATGTAAAATCCGAAGTTAAAACTCCTTTATGTCCTTTATACAACAACTTTCTAAGGGCAGTTACATTAGATTGTTTAAAAATGCCTCCAAAATGTAATAATATTTAGGGTAATTGAATTCAAATAAAATGCACAAAAATGAGCAATACGAAATAAGGATCTAAAATAATAGCCTTTATTATTGGTAGATATTTCAACAGGGATGGAGAACTTATTTGAGAATAGAAAATATGGAAGTCCGGCATTTACAAGGCTTATGACATACAGTAATTTCAATTGGTTTGTTATACGCAAGTTTACTGTCAAGTATAAAATCAAGGTATCGGATCTCTGAAGGAGAATTTAAAATCATTTTTTTTTACGTGTATATCTATGACAGGTCATAAGCCATGTTATTGCCTAGACTTCTATATGTTCTCTTCTCAAAAATGTTATCAATTTCTGTTGTATGTAATTTCGTAGTCGTTGAAGCTGTTTGTTTTTTTTTAGACTATCTTTATGGCGTAGAGTCATAACTTTGGAAGCACCATGAAGGCGACTGAGTCCCGCGAGGAGTTGATCACATCAGGCGAGGAGATTCACTCTTCACAGACTGATGTACGGCAGGTTACAGAGCATGTACTCACCGTGCAGGAAAAGTCCTTCCTCTTACATGCTGAAAAGGGGGACTGCGCAACGGTCAAAAGGTTTTATTAATTTATTTAAATATTGATATACTGTACCTGTGGTCGGCAATTGGTTTTTGTTGCGGGCTATGAGAATAAATTTTTTAGGAGCCACGTGATCGTCGATGCCGCACGTGCGCGTGCGCATGAGAGCTAAACACAGCTAATTTAAATGTGCATAATACGAAATAAGGAAGTTCAGTGCTACGGAGAATTGAATATAAAAGAGTTTTCTTACGCGCGGTAAAAAATAGAGCATTTAATTGTATGGCAAAGTTTCTCGAAAATGTATGAAAAAAATAATAAAAATGGACTACTTTGTTCTTCCGAATCAACTAATACATTTCTAGTTTCCGGGAAGCCAACTCACCAATCGGCAGAACTCACCGATGAGAACAGCGTATCTCGATCATTTTTGTTACATGAAGGTAAGATGATCAGTCTTACGCTTCAGGTACCAGTCTTATGAAATATTCTAGTATAAAAACACCCATTCAAATAATATTTCATTTCAACCGTGTCGGGAATCGAACCCGAGACCTTGTATGGTAGGCAAATGCACTGACCATTACACCACGAGGCCGATAACACGATATGTATATATACATATTATTTTTTTAATTACCTTCGTTTGATAGTCTATTGACAAAAAAAATAAATTAAAAAAAACACTAAACATCCTCCTTATAATAACAGTACCAAAAAACGGTGTTCATTTCAAAATGTACGAAAAAAATCATTCAAAATATTTTAATAAAAACGCACTACCCTGAACGACGCTGTGAAGAATATCCGGTTTGTTTACCCTAAACGAACCATACGGGAAAACTGACAGAGAAGAACCTCTGACGTCACACGCGGAGTTATTTCAGAAATACGAAACTTAAAAAATCATAGTGCTGATAATTCGATAAATAAAAAAATAATTTTTTGGCTTTGTTTAATAGTCTTTTGACAAATAATAAAAAAAAGCTTCCTCATAACTGTACTGTAATATTACGATATACGGCATTGGCCCTTAAAGATCCAGGCCACAGAAATATAAATACATGTATTTATGAATACCTGTCACCAGGCGGGATAAATATTATAATTCCGTTTTAACAGTTATAATTCTTTCTGCGTTTATTTGCTCCAGTTTTTAAAAGTTCCTACACGAGAAGAAGCCTTCTAAAGGCGGCCAAGCTGATGTTAGTCTAATTAGTTAGCCTCCACTGCGTAAGGGATGCGTCCGCACGGATCAAAATATTTAGCGCAGAGCGAAAGGGGAAATATGGAAATTGAAAGCGGATCAACAGGTAAAGAGTCTTATCACACCTGTTGATTTCATTTTAATTAATAATTGTTTCAACAGATATGGGAACATCTGAGAATAGAATACTTACGTTTATTTATTATTATTTAATCCAGTTATAATTTTTAAAAACGATATTTTAAATTCGTCCAAAGCTTTGCAGTCAAAAACTGAATTTCATCTAGGGAGTTTTTTTTAAAAGGAATAACTCGCTAAGCTTCTCTTTTAGAGGCAAGTTAATGGTTGAAAAAGGGAGCGTTTGGAAGAAAGTTATAAAAAAAAAACACTACACTCAGACTAATGAGAAAACTCAGTGATTTTTAAAAAGAAAAGATAATTTGTTAATAGAGTTTCAAACTAAGCCAACTTTTTTTTCATGTATCATATTAAGCGCTACGATTTTTGAAATTTAAAAAATCCCCCCCGGAACTTCGAAATTACGCTGCCCGTGACGTCACGAATTCAAGTCGCTGAGTTTTTCAGTCATTTAAAAGTAAAACCCCGTACACAAACAATAAAATGTAACATCGCTACTTTATCGCTATTTAACTACTTTATTGCTATTGATTTACTCTGCCGACAACGCCGCAAGTTTTCTTCGGTAAGTTATGCTGATTGGTGAGTTGGCTTCCCGTAAACCGGAAATCTATGCTCAATCATTGGTTGATGCTTAATAACTTGTGATGTAGTTAATCTTATTAAAATATTTGTTTTTTATTTTTTCATACATTGAAAATATATTTATTGAACTTTTTGTACATTATGTAAATTGTACTTCAGCGGGCTTATTGCCAAATGACATTTTCTTTCAATCAACCAATAAAAGAAAACTTTTTTTTGTATAATTTAAGTTACAAAATATATACAATAGAAATTAAAATAAAAAGCAAAATTTATACAAAAAAATAAATAACTATGTTTGTATGTATATGAATAACCTTAAATCAATACTATTACTCAATGGATTTTTAAGAAACTTCACCATTTAATTAAATTCTCTAATTTGAACCGCGTTTAAACAACAAAGGTTTTTTTAATTCGATTTTTTCTTGCAACCGGCGGGAATCAAACCCGCGATGGAAGTGAAGTTTTACAGTTGGCTATCTAATCAACAGCGCTACTAGTAGGTGATATAGATTTTTAGGCATTTACGCGTATGCACTTGGACTATGATGATTTACCGATATATTTCGCTTTTGGGGCCATTTTCAACGAGCTGAAAATAACTCACTAGAAAACAGTGATCAAGTTGGGGTAGAGTGGGGTTCGAACCTCAGACCTCTGATCCGTGAGTCCACAACACTAGCCACGGGACTAGAACCCGATTTAAATAAAAAGCTTTATGGGCCACTTTATACACTGTGTAGCATTCCTGATTTTCTCTTTGTTTGAACATCCATATTTCTACAATGAGGAACTTCAGCCGTACAGGAATTTAGATACAAAATATGTTTTTTGTACACGGTAAAAATTAAAGCATTATATTGTACCGAAAAGTTTCATAAAAATGTACGAAAAAAGTAATAAAATATATTTTAATTAAACTACTTTGAACGACGTCACTGGTTCAAATGAATTGATCAATGATAAGAGAGCTGTGAAAGATATCCGGTTTGCTTACCGTAAACGGACCAATCAGTAGAACTGACAGAGAATAAACGGAAAAGAACCTCTGCCGTCACACGCGGAGTTATTTCAGGAATACAAAACTTTAAAAAGTCACAGCGCTGATAAAACGATATATAAAAATTGAAAAAAAAAATTGGTTTAGTTTAATATTATATTAACAAATAAAAATTCCATTGAACCTCTCATTCTTCTTGACGACTTTTATACGTTTTCTGTATTGTTTCTTATTTTTTGTATATCAGGGTATTAGAAGCAAAACTTAGAAATCTCCACCAAAATCGAAAAATTTGTTATTGATGCCAAAATAAACTTTACATAAAAACCTACCTACCTAAATAATAACGTAATTCAAAACCATATTTAAATCTTGCAAAAACAGATTTCAATTATACTACTTGACACCGCAAACTTAGCATTCTCCATTGAGTTGGTGAAGCATAATTACAAATCTCACAATTATTTTTTTAAAAGTTTTACGCAAATTTCTCAGTAACTCCTTCAATGGAGATTTCTAAGTTTGCTTATAATACCCTCATATACACGACAGTCCCGTTTTACTTAATTGATGGTACTGATGAGGCTTCGATTGATCGAAAACTCGGTTAAACCGTAAAATATGTAAATAGTGAAATTGTGCGGCATAGAATGAAAAAAAAAATGAAAATTCTAAAAACAAAAAAATATTCCTGCATGATGTAATACAAAACTAAATCGAGGAAGTAAAATAATGCGATATTTCCTTGTGCTTCAAATGAGAAGAAATTTTCTTTGCAGCTATAAGTAAATCTAAAAAGTGTTTTGGTGATTCGGTTAAACCGGGAATTCGGTTAAACGGGACTGTATTTAAAACGAAGTTACAAAAATATGTTTTTATTGCAGTTTGCTGGAACTTTATCACCCTGACCAGCCACACATTCTGGATATAAATTGTGTAGATCCTCTCAACAGATCTTCTCTAATAGCTGCCATAGAAAATGAGAACATTGATCTTATGAGATTACTTCTTGAAAGTGGCATCAAAGTCAAGGTAAGATTACTTAAATATTAAAATAATTAAGGGCCAGTTGTACCAAAAAAAGCTTTGTTAGGAATGTTGATAAAATTAATACTTACATCACTTTGTGATTTCCCATGTTAAAAAATGTTGCTACGTATTTAGTTTGTGTAAAATCACAATAATTTATTTAATATGTCGACATATTTGTAATGGAGGCCTAAAACTAGAAAGGTAATTTATTTATTTTATTTTATTTATTAATTCTAAATTACACTCGTTTTAATATTAACCAACTCATTAATGTTTTTTAGGATGTGCGCGTGTCAAGCCATAATAATTAGCAGTAAAAATACACAGTAAAATTAATTGAATTAAATTATAATTACATGTTATGCAATAGAATAACAATCCAGAAAAATTAGGTATATATAATAAATAATAAACTTCTAAAGAAGACAGTGAAAAAAAATCAGATTTAAATAATTAAATACAAATTTTGATACATACATAATCAAATATAAAAAATAATAATAAAAATATAAAAACATAATTGAAATGATGATTATTGAGATATGAATTTTATAAATTCATTCTATATTATAGTAAGAAATAAGAGTAATAAATAATATGCCTAATAACAGTGAATACTAAATTAAATAATACAAAAATTCCTAGTGAAAAAACATAAAAATATCAAGATATATAAAAAGCAAATAAAAATATGAAAGAAAACAGATTAGTCAATTTCCGCTTATCTCAAACATTAAAAATATTGAGAACTTCGTCTCTATCGATGATCAGCAACCAATTGCAATTAAAATAACAATCCTTATTGTATTTTTGCTTATTTATTTTGTTTTATTTATTTGTTGAGTTACTTTATATTGCATGATGCTTATTTGAAGTATTAGGAAAATAGATTTACTCAGAACCAGTTGCACTAAAAAAATAAGGGCCTTACTAATAAACCTAGGATTAAGTTAAGACTAGGTGTAGAGGTAGAATAAGGATGGGAATACCATCCTTATTTTATCACTATGCCTAGGTGTAACTTTGCACCAGGTTTAAAAGTAAGGCACTGAGTTGAATACAGGAAACGAAAAAGTACAAATTAAAGCATTTACTTTTGCGGCGTAGTTTATCAAAAATGAGTTAAAAAAATATTTATAATGGTTTGAATAGAAATAAACTACTTAGAAACGTCACAGGTACACGTGAACACGTGTTTACAATAACTAATCAATAATAGTTATAGGGTTGCTATGTTTTTTGGCAACCGGCAAAAAATTTCCGGTTCCAAAGTATTTTGTGTTTTTCCAATAATTTGCGTATGGGGTTCTACTTTTAAATGTCAGAAAAACTCATGAAGTCGCGATTTTCAAAATCACGAAACATAAAAAAAGCGGGTTACATGAAAACAGTAAGATAAATAAACTATTTGTTTTTTTACTAAACTTAATGTGGTGGATCTGAGAATAAGTAACATAACACATTAATATAATATTAAACATGCAGAAACATTCAAATATAAAAAAGACTTTATATATTTCTCATCCATTACTCGTAAAAACTAACAAAATACACATTTAAATCAAATTTTCAGTGTAAAATGATTAAAATGAAATTATTGTAAACATTAATTAATTATTATAAAACATCTTGTACATATATCTTAAACCTAAACGATCTACTGTCAAAAATTACAATCTTTGTGCTTTCACTGCTGTTATACAATCTGCATATTCTTGATGTTGGATTGAAGAAAACAAATTATTTTTGATTTTATCTATGTGGAATATTTTTGAATTCATTGTTATGGACATTGGAAGCACAAATTTTTATTTTATTAAAAAAACATAAACTTTTCAATTTACTATAAACAATCTTTTATATATATACAATATGTTATTTAACTTTCTTGTAGTTCTAATATTTTGAAGTAAATGTGTTTAAGTCTCTTTTTGTAATATCCAAAAAAAAGGGTTTTTGGTTCGGGCGAAATTCGACGAGATAATTGTATTATTTAATCTCAACTGCTATTTTCTAGGACGCTCTTCTTCACAGCATCAATGAAGAATTCGTGGAGGCTGTGGAATTACTTCTGCAGTGGGAAGAGGAACATCATACTCCTGGTGACCCATACGTATGAAATATTTACGATTTGTTTTTTTAGTGCAGCAGTATAATTTCCATTGCATTTTCCGATTTTCCACCATTTTTTACATTTTTTACTTTTCGAGTTATTCGTTGTTTAGGTAAGTATTTTTGGCTGCATAAAGATGAGGTATGAATGAACAAATTGATACAGCCATCTTGAATTTATCGCACCTCGAAACTGAATCAATTATGTTCTTCTTTTAGTACCATTTTTTTGAAAACTTAAAAAAACATTTTGTATTCTGTATGTAATTAGTAAATTCTAATATAATAAATGAATTTTGTATGTACTAAATGAGTTCTGCATGTACTACGTGAATTTTGTATGTACTAAATAAATTCTTTATGTACTAAATGAATTCTGCATATACTACATGAATTCTGTATGTTCTAAATGAATTCTGCATGTACTACATGAATTCTGTATGTACTAAATAAATTATTTATGTACTAAATGAATTATGTATGTTTTAAATGAATTCTGCATGTACTAAATGAATTATGTATGTACTAAATGAATTCTGTATGTACTAAATGAATTATGTATGTACTAAATGAATTCTGTAGGTACTAAATGATTTCTGTATGTACTAAATGAATTCTGTATATATTAAATTAATTCTGCATTTACTAAATGAATTCTGCATGTACGCTTGAAAATTTTTGGAATCTTTATTTTTTGTTTATCTTTTATACTATTTTTTTTTCTGTGATGAAGACTACTAACTTAAGCAGAAAACAAAAGACACACTAAGGAATATCGGCAATTAAAAATAAACTTGCTGCTTTGCCGTAGGTACCTACGGGAGTAAATAAAATTTAAATTTAGTTTACATTTTATTAAACACCCGGGATAAAAGGTTGAAATTAATACATTTTAAAAATTATTTCACATTGAATTAAGAATACCTATTCATATTTATTTATTTATATATTTTAGTCTTTTTTAGTTCGTTGCAGTTATTGACATGATTATTTTTTTATTTTTAGAGTTGGGAAGCTGTGGATAGATCCTGCTCGACTTTTACTATTGATATTACTCCCCTAATCCTTGCTGCTCATAGGAACCATTACGAAATACTGAAAATCCTTCTAGATAGGGGTGCCACAATACCAATACCTCACGATGTAAGGTATGTAATCTTTGTTTGTATTTATTGAGATGTATATTTAAGACGCCTGAAAATATTTTTTATGTTTTCGCTTAATCTTAATAACTTCCTAGGCGGTTAAATCCAGTACTTCAACTCAAAATGTTCTTAATAAGTTTTTTTATTTGGAAAACGAAATATTTTGTATTCAAGTACACTGGAACCTCGCTTCTATTTTTAAACGTGGGATGCCTTCCACACAGTACCGTGTAAAAAAGGATTCAATATTATTTATTGTATAAGGTGTTTTTTTTTTCTTTATCAGGGCCTACTACCAAAACTTGATAACATCGGCCAAAAACAAGTTACATTTATAAACATAAGAAAAACATAAACAGACAGGAATAACAATATACATACAAACAAAAGACAAGAAAAATATAAGTACAAGAATAACATCAAAATATCAATTGTAATAATAAACACATATCCAAACCAATAAAAATTTCAACATAAATTGAAATAGGCACTAACAGAAAAACCCACCAAAACATGATAGTGCCTATTTAACAGAAAATAGAAATTAAAAATGAGCACTAAAAGTAACACAAAATAGTATCCGTCATTCGAATAAAAACTTTTATTTTGAAAAACAATAATCTCTCAATCTGTTTTCACTGGAGAAACGTAGAACTGAGAACTGAGATGGACCATATCGCACCTTTAGGACAAAAACGAATCAACTCAAAAACTCAACTTTTTGGGAAATTGCAAAAGAAGAATGTAAATTATGACATCTTGTATTATTTCGTCGATTATTTCGTGTTTTTTGAAGTAAGCACCAAAATTTTGAGTTAAAAATTATATCGAATGCATTCAAATATGAATCTATGAAAAAAGGCGTAAACAAGACATTCATTTAGTGAGTCATTATTAAATTGTAAAAAAAAACAAACACATGCACTTTGATAAATAAAATGACATAATTTTTATTAGGTCAGATCAGGTCACCAAACACATGTTTGGTGACATGATCATAAGTCTCTAAGATTATCGATAATTTAAATAGTAAAATGAAATGTACTTAAATAAGTCACTAAGATTATCGGTAAGTCGGAACGAAATAATCACAAAGCTAAATTGGTCGTTTTAATATTTAAAAAAATGAAGTAAACTTGCCATTTGTATCGGAATAAAATCGACTCAAACGGCTTTCGGTCACTATATGTTTGTCTGCGTTGCGTCCTTCACACAGCAATGTATACACAACACTAATTGCGTCGCTTCCGTACTGACACGGAATCTAAATTCTCTGAGGAAAATAGAGACTGATGTAACGGTTTTGTCCTATTTTCACCAGAATATTGCGTTTTTTTAAATACAGAATGATGGATAGTATTTATTCATTTGCATGCACATGAATCAACATTTATTTATAAAAAAAATGTTTTTTATACCTTCATTAGTTTTTGATATATGTGTATTTTGTACTTAAATTATGAATATTGTAATCCCACAGCAAGCACAAGAGATTGCTTCTTTTTTGGTGTGGTATTCCATTTCGTTTTTGTTTTTGTACTTTTGCTTATTATGTATTTTTTTTTGTTAACATGAAACTTTATATTATATAAAATAAAAAAAATATTTAAAAAAAGTCGTTTTGTGATCTTAACTCATTTAAGGCTTTTTTTGGGTTAAGTTACTTCGTCCTAAAGGTGCGATATATGGATAATAATTTGGGAATCTGGATTATATTTGGATATTTGATATACTGTGTTGTTAAAATATACGTTATCTTAAAATGTATTTATTTTATTTCACATTTATCAATATTAATCAATGATTTTCAGGTGTGGTTGTGACGAGTGCAAGGAATCTAGTGCTCACGATTCTTTAAGGCATTCTCGAGCCCGAATAAGTGCTTACCGAGCCCTTACAGCGCCATCCCTCATAGCATTATCATCCCCCGACCCCGTGCTGACTGCCTTTCAACTCTCATGGGAGTTGAGAAGACTAAGTCAAACTGAAACTGAGTTTAGAGCCGAATACAACGTAAGTAATCAACAGTTACTAGATCCTATCATAAAAAATCGAAAATCAATTAGGTATACGTTTTATTTTGAAAAAGTCCTCTCACTAGACTAGACCATTATTTAAAAAGCAAAAAGTTCTACTCAAACTTCAAATATAGGACAAATTTTCCTAATAGTTTTATTAAGAATAATCAGAAAACAAAAATAACTTATTTTATTTAAATTTTATTTACTAAAAAATTAAACATACGTTAGTTGATTACAGAGATAAAGTTTATAGTAACACAACCTGGATCTGTACATTAACCTAGCCGGACCAAAGGTGGGGATTCGAATCCCCCATAGACCGATTTTAATTCGATAACTCAAGTATTATCAAAGCAATTTGCCCTATATTTTTTGTAATCGTCAAAATATTAAAAAGAAGCATTTTCCCGTTTTTGTTTTGATTAAATAAAACAAAAGTTAAAATAAAAGAAATACGTAAATAATACAAGGGTCAATTTCACTTAATGTACATTAGCATTCGGCAAACGAACAAAAATGAAAAAAATATACGAATGAGTAAAATATGTGTACGTGAAAACATGAATAAATTATTGAAAGATCATAAACTTTTCAAACGTTTTATTTTCCTGACGCCATATACAAGTAGGCGCTGGGGTCATTTGATCCCCCCGTTTGGTTCATGTTTAATTTTTGGATACTTAGTAAGGAAAAGGTTCGGCATAATTAAGACAAAAGAGCTTTACTAGAAAGAAGATTCAACACAAAATCAGCATTTCTGTTTTAATTATTATTATTATTGAATGAATTTTTTCCTCTCTTTATTTCATATTATTTTTGCTATTTATTTTTATAGACACTATTTAAAACCAACATAAATTCTGTAGTGTCACTTTGATTTAAAACGTGTGATACAACAAAGAAATTGACTAAGGAATCATTGTTAGACAACTCGTATCACTAATATTTATTACGATCAACTGATGATGATCGGGTTGTGGTCCAGTGGCTAGTGTCTCGGCTCAAAGGTACGTGGTTCAAATCACACTCTACCACAACTTGATTCCCATTTGCTAATAGTAAATTATTTACAACTCGTTGAAAATGGCCCTCAAAATTAAATATTTGGGTAAATCATAAAAACGCAAATATTCCTTTTTTAATAATTTAAATAAGAATAGTAAATAATAAGGAAGTGTTTTTTTATATATTTTAATTTTTTTTTGAATAATAATAAATTCAATTAACACAAAAAAAACTATGAAATTTTTATGTATCATTTTATCAGCGCAATGATTTTTTTAAAGTTTGGTATATTTGAAATTACTTCGCCTGTGACGTCTCAAGTTCTCTTCCCTCTCTTCTTAATGAGTTCTGCTGATTCGTCAGTTAAATAACCATAAACCTATCTCAACTCTCTTATCATCGGTTGATTGGGAAGAACTAGTGACGTCATGCAAAGTAGTACGTTTTTATTAAAATCAAGTTTTTTCATATATTTTCAGGAAACTGCGCATTACAATAGGGAAATCTCAGAGTTTTTTTTTTGTACATTTTAAAAGTAATACAGGTCTTTAAAATACTGTTCCGAAAAAAAAAAAATTGTTAATTATTAGTGGCATAAACAATATTTTTAAATTTGAAATTTTAAATTCCCGCAAAAACGGTCATTTCATTGGTCACGACCCTAATAGGTCACGATTCATGTTTATTTATTCCTTACCATTCAAAATTGTTTAGAACATTATCATGAATCTTTACGTCACAAATCTCAAGGTCAAACATATTGCGTTTTTCTTTACATCTTCATCTTCAAAGTTCTTTTTTACATTTATGTATGAAAACATCTCCTCAATATTTATATTGAGTTCGAAAATACAATTAATTATTCTAAATCCATTTGTTATATTTTTATCGGTATTTAAGTAAAATGATTATGGTTCTGTTGAGATATCGTGTTATTTATAAATGTTTTCAGCTATGTACTCTCATTTCAGGAATTGCGCGCTCAGTGTCAAGGATTTTCTACAGCATTACTTGATCACGCAAGAACATCTCACGAATTAGAAGTGTTGCTGAATTATAACCCATTGGATCAAGATGTTTGGGACCCTGGAGAGAGACAGACGTTGGACAGACTTAAGCTGGCTATCAAATACAAGGAAAAGATGGTTAGATTAAAAAATATATATTAATATTTATTTTATTTTATTTATTTATTATCATATTATATACATAAAATTATACATTTATGCAACGTTGCTTTGGGTACCTAACTAGGTTTATTTACCTCATTCTAAGCCAGTCAAAAATATAGTTATAAGAAACAGTAATCAATAAAAATATTAGACATAGTCAAAAACAAAGTAAAATCCATAGTTTAAATAACCTAGCCAAAAATTTATTAAAAACATAGTTAAAAATGTAATAAAAAATTAAGAAAAAACGTATTTAAAAACCCAGTAAAATACATAGTTAAAAGAAAATACTTAGTTCGAAACATAGTAAAACACATAGTTAAAAACATATTTTAAAACCCAGTAAAAAAAAATTTACAAAATGTATTTAAAACATAGTAAAAAGAAAAACCTAGACAATTGAGTTCTTCTCGCATTTTTTCAATTTTATTACGTCCACCTTTCTGCAGCACTATTCTCATTTTGAAGTACTTCTAATTTCTAAATTTGTTGCAACAGAAGGAAGATGGAAGTCTAGGCATTTACACATTTAAAAATAATACTGTAGAGCAGGTATTTGGTCGACCGTGTAAGCATTATCTCTAATGGTTTTTTTTAAATATCCTTCAAACAAATAACAAAAACATATTTCATAAGATGAAATAAAATCTGTCTTAAACAAATTGGCATAGAAGGAATTAAAAAAAATGGTTCCGTGAAATCTGAATAATGGAAATTAAACTTTGCAAACAGTAAAACTGTACAGTCTTACCTATATCAGGTTCCCCAGTGAGAAGGACTCTTAAATTATTTTTAATATATATTTTTTTATATAATATTTCTATTTCAGTTTGTTTCTCATCCCAATGTCCAGCAACTTCTTGCGGCTATTTGGTACGAAGGTCTTCCTGGTTTCCGGAGAAAAGGAATGGTAGGCCAACTTCTGCAGGTCATAAAGCTTGGAGCCATGTTCCCTGTATATTCCGCCATCTACATGGTAGCTCCAGATTCCACCTGGGGACAATTCATGAAGAAACCTTTCGTCAAATTCATCTGCCATAGCACGTCTTATGCCTTATTTCTGAGTAAGATATAAATCAGTACTTATCTAATTAAATTTCTTATATTTAAACTATTTAAATAAGTTTTTCTGTATGTAGACTGTGACAAAATACAGGTTTCAGAATAAAAGAGACATGTTCCTAAACCGGTCTGCATATTAAAAATAATTTTGAGAAGTGATTGAAACCATAAAAATCATTAAGTTTTCACTAAAAACACTCAGTTCTTAATATATAATTTTTAGTGCTAAAATCATATTTTTTTTGTCTATATGATTATTTATTATGTTGTTTCAACATTCAGTGCTTCTGGGCTTGGCATCTCAACGTGCAGAATATCTGGTCTTGGAATGGTTTGGAAACCCCTGGATGCTCTCCATCTTAGATGAATGGAAGAGAAAAGAGAGGGGAGCAATGCCTGGCACCATCGAGTTTGGCGTCATCATATTCATCATAAGTTAGTGTTTTTTTTATTAAAAATGTAATATTTCAACGTTTCGCTGGTCGCCAGATTGGTATGGGCCAGATTGGAAAAACGAAGCTTAAAATATTTTTTTATAGTTGTTAGCAGGTTTTAACCTTTAACATACCATATGAAAAAAGTACTTTCAGTCACTGTGTGGTAACCTGAGGTTACCTTAGGTGAGGTTAGGAAATGATGGCCTGATAATCACTGCCTTTTTTCATCTTATTAAAATTATATGTGTATCTTGCTTAGTGATCTTACACCTCTTTCTCTAAAATAAACGTTTTATATTTTCATTTGTCTCAGTTTACTCGATATTTTGTCATTTTTGGAGATCCTGATGGACAAATTATTTAACTAAAACTTTTCTAATTTACCTAAAAATGTGATGTATTTTTATTCCTACATGTTGAAGATTACGAAAAATTTCGTGGTAATATTCTTATACCCGTATGCAGAGACAAAACTGAAAGTGAGGAAAGTACATTCTATTGTCTTCACCTTCGGGTTATTCTCCGCATTTGAGATTATAATGTACTTTCCTCACCTTAAGTTTTGTCTCTGCATACGGGTATTAGTACCGTATATTCACGGAGATTGGACGTGCAAAGCACGAGCCTACTGCGTGATATTAAATGGTTTGCCAATTTCACACCACGGCAAAAATCTGCAAGGCATTATAAAATACAATACAGCAGATCGGTATTTATTGTTTTACAATTATTTACTTTTTTAATGCCTGGTAAACACAACAACTAGTACACCATGAGACTGACTAATTTCCAGTCGATTTTCTTGTGCAGAATTTTTACCTAAAAGTACTCGCTAATTTTAAATAATGATTTTGATAAAAATTATCATTAATATATATTGTTAAGTTTTACTATATTATTTAAATCGGGTTGTGGTCTCGTGGCTACTGTTGCGGACTCACGGATCAAAGATTCGAGGTTCGAACCCCGCTCTACTCCAACTTGATTCCCATTTTCTAATAGTGAGTTATTTACAACTCGTTGAAAATGGCTACCAAAATTGAAATATTTGGGTAAATTATAAGAACGCTAATATTTATATTTAAAAAAAAATGTATATATTTTAACATAGGCTTTTTTTATTAATATTTATATTAAAGTCATTAACCATGGAGTTTAAAAAAAACGAAAAATGTAAATATTATCCAATTTAAATAGGTACTAACGAATCTATAAAATATCAATTCACTTTAATTTAACCGTGCCGTTTAGATTAAGCTGATATGTGTGAAATAGTCTATTCTTCGTCGAGTATTATGCGGCTGGTTTGTTTATTTGGAAATTCTAGTAATGATGAACAGACTCTAGTTGCGGAGATATAATTTAATTACGTGCAATTTGCAAAGCCGCGTCAAATGCATCACAGGAATTTAAAAAATAAACATATAAAATGAAATGGACCAAAATAAGGTGGATATGGAAAAAAACTAAAAAGCGACACTCTTTTCAAAACAGAAACGGTGCGTGGTGCTCTAGTGTCGGTCGCTGACATTTTTGATGGTATTTTTGACGAAACATGTATTTGTGATAATTTTAAAAAAACAAAAAAATTTCAGGTCTTATGTGGGCTGAAATAAGATCTCTTTGGTCAGGAGGGCTGTTGGAATATATACATGACCTATGGAATGTGGTTGATTTTATAACTCACGTTTTTTACACCGCTTGGATAAGCCTTCGCTTAGGTTCATGGTATATTGTACAGGTAATTGTTATTTTCTGTAAATTTCAAAATAAGACAAAAACTGTAATTAAAAAATGTATTTGCGTTCATGTGATTATAATTTTATCATTTATTTATTTATTTCAGATCAAACTTTTTATTTTTCCTTTTACATGAACACCTCACTGGGCACAACCTGTGTCGATGCATTAATTTACATTATTTTTATATTATGTTCTAGTTACAGTAGTTTATATTTATAATAATACTAGCGGGCCTGACAGACATTGTCCTGCTCAAACGTTGGCTTGCCTGCTATTAGCTGGTTCACTAAACTTTTTTTTAAATTTCGAATTTTCGATAAACTTCGAAGTGACATTTGACATTGAGTTCGACATTTAATATTTTCGTTTTGTCATTATGTGATTTGCTGTTGCTCAAAGCAAAATGAAAAAAAGTGCAATATCACCAGCCATACATATAATTCTTCTGTACGTGTGATGAATTATTAAAATTCTAATATTGATTTTAAGTACGTACCTAGGTACTTTTTCATGATTGAATTCCAAAATATAAAATAAACATTTTTTAAACACAGAATTGTTTTTGCAAATATCAAACTCTGCTTTTTTAACAACAGGCTTTATTTAGGATTGCGGTTTTTAAAAATGGATTAAATGTCAATTAATATTATTTTGGTTTTACCAAAAATCCAGTTAAAAGAAATAAATGGGTCGAAATTAATTAATTTATTTATTATTAAGGAAATCATACAGTATTTATATAAATACAAAGTACAAAAGAACAATAAAAAAAGTAAGACTAATTACAGATTTCACACTAATTTATTATGAATGCAAGAGGAGAGGGGAAATATAATTGAATTGTAAAAAAGTTAAAATATGAATATTAAATAAAAAGTACATAAAAGGGAGAAGACATTGTATAGCTCCAACACTACTTTCCTCCCTCTCTCTCTGCTTCCATGAACATTTATATTTCTTTGTAAAAATTCACAATCAACAATAATTAATTAGATGCAAGTAGTAGATGTACATATGAATAAGTATAAATTAAGAGTTGAAATCAAAATAATTAAGTAATTTAAGGAATCAATCTGATTAAGAACCACACAAAACGAACGGGACTTCAACCCGTCTTTGCAAACCTTTTGTTCGAATGACTAATTCAACCGTTTGAGAAGTTCGATTTATTTATCACTTGAATCACATTCAATGATACAGTTCTGGATAACATACAAAGAAACAATTCAGACATGCCTTAGTCTCTTATTCCAGCATAATTTTGATTGCAGCGCGATGCTGCCCTCGGCCTAGACCCGTGGTACCCCCGAGAGGAATGGGACCCGTACGACCCCATGCTCCTGTCAGAGGGAGCCTTCGCTGCCGGGATGATATTCAGCTTTCTGAAGCTGGTCCACATCTTCTCTATCAACCCCCACCTCGGACCTCTCCAAGTGTCCCTCGGTCGAATGATTATTGACATCATCAAGTTCTTCTTCATCTATACCTTGGTACTTTTTGCGTTCGGCTGTGGTGAGTTTATATTTAAATCATGTATTAGTTTGAAATTAAAAACAATTGATCATTTGGAGAAAAGTACTCTTAAGTTTTCAGACTAAAAAACAATATTAATACAAAGTTTAAAACAAGTGTGATAGGACTTTGAAATAATTGTAATATGCTAAGTTTCCAGGCGTGTCTAGACTTTTCCTGTCGTCAATCATTGATAAGAGGTTTTTCTCATTTCTGGACATTTTATTTTAGGTTTGAATCAACTACTGTGGTACTATGCAGACCTTGAAAAATCGAAGTGTTTCCATCTCCCTAATGGTCTACCAGATTTTGATGGACAGGAAAAAGCTTGCTCCATTTGGAGACGATATATAAAGTAAGCAGAATGTTTTTTCAGAATAGATAATCGACATTTTTTTTTTTTAATACAACTGAAATGAATTTTTAAAAGCTCTAGAGCAGGTGTGTTGAAGCTTAGGGATTAAAAAAAATATATAATTAAATTGTTTTGAAGTATTACACATTGAAATCTTTGGTAACATAGCGAGGATGGATAAAATGTCATCGAAATATTAAAAAAAAAAAATGAAATCATTTTATTTAAAAAGTTAAACAATAGATAAAACATGATTTCATAAAAGTGCTTCTAATATAGGATATTCAGATTTTTTAATTTCGCATGCAACAATTGCGTCATATGAAATCGATATTATCGGCCCCCGAACACTCAATAAAATACCAATGATGGCAGGCTTTGCTCTGAATTCACTCATTGGCTTTGATTTCGTGCCTTTTTTCAAAATGTCTCTTTTCTTTTTAAAGGATTCCAGGTCAGTTTTATAAAAGTCTAGCATCTGGTTACAACCTGGAAAATATACATAATTTTCGTAAATAAGGGTTGCACAAATATCTTATATTAAGAACAAGATCAATGTATACTTCATTAGTGAGAAGCCAGTTAGAGTAGAATTTTACACTTATAATATGATAAAAACATTAAACTTGGAATTAGTCATGAATTTTTGAATCACGATTTTTCATTGAAAAAATTAAATTTGTTAAAACTTAACGATCGAATAAAAATTAAAGACTTTTCAAACTTATTCAAAATTGTAAATTCAATGTGGAATTGAAAAACTGTTATCTTTCATCAACTTTAGGGTGTGTGGAAGAATTACCAGACAGGTGCCACCGTTTTATAGCAACAATTCACGGACAGTGTATACTTGTAATGCTGTATTAAATAGAGTTCAGGAACTCCGCAATAGTTATTCCCACGTATCTTATCGTATATTTAGTGTAGGATACTGTTCTTATAGATCTAACTTATTGAACTTTTTCAAAGATGGTGAATGGTAATATAGCTGTTATATGACACAGTCGTTTATGATTTTCACAGACAAATTCTTATTCTATACCTACCTGTTAATGTATAATGTATTTTTGGGTTTTTTAAAAATATTTTTTTGTTTGTACGTGTATATTGGTTATATTACTGTTGATATCCCAAACAAATCAAATAAATGAATAAACCAAATTTATGATTGAAAAACTAATTGAATGTAAGAGTTTAAGAATGACGCAATTGATTGTGCATTTAAAACGTAAATTATAAAGGATCAACATAGTTTTTTCGTTTATTTTAGAGAGGTTTTGCAGTGCAATAAAAAGTTGGTATTATGTTCAAGAAAAAAACTAAAATTAAATTTTAGGTGGCTCTAAACATTCTCACTGTATATTTGGAAACATTTTTTTACCAGTTTCTTTAATATTTTTTTCCCTCAGCTTGTTTGAAACGTCACAGTCTTTATTCTGGGCATCATTTGGCCTCGTGGACCTGACATCTTTCGACCTGACTGGAATTAAGAGCTTCACTAGATTCTGGGCTCTACTAATGTTTGGATTCTATAGTGTTATCAACATCATCGTCTTACTTAATATGCTTATCGCTATGATGTCCAATTCCTATCAAATAATTTCAGTAAGTACTGTCTCAATTTTATAATTTTACATATGTTACGAGTATTATACAATAACTAGTAAATAGTACATCAATTAAACATTTTTTTAGGAAAGATCTGATGTTGAATGGAAATTTGCCAGAACCAACCTATGGATATCATATTTTGAAGAGGGTGACACGATTCCTGCACCATTTAACCTAATTCCCACACCAAAAAGTGTAGGAAAACTATTGAAAACCAAAGAAAATCTAAATTCGGTCTTAGTAAGTATAATTCAAAGATTTTATAGGAATGTTATTCTTTAAACATATAATTGAATGATTACTTCAAGAATACTGAAATTACGCACCATACTTAAAAAGGATGTGTTTTTATATTTATATTTGATTTATTTTAATTTATTTGACACTTTATATTCATATACAATAAATATACATATAAGGGCGGGCATATTGCCTTAAAGCAATTTCTTCCTACCTACTCAAACCGTTCAGTTTGAGAAAATTATAAATACATGGACATATTGAATCTTACAATTTTATACAAAAATTAAAAGCAAAGATTAAAAAAAAAAATACTACACTATGAAGAGAGGAGAGGGGATGGGAAGGAAAGAAGAAGGATAAAGGAACAATTTAAATATTTAGATAGTGACGTTTTAATCTTGACTTAAATGTAAATAAAGAAGGGGCGTCTCTAACATTAGTGGGTAGATTATTCCACAATCGAGCGGCTACTACTGTGAAAGAGGAGGCAAGAAAATTAGAGCGATGACAGGGTATTAAAAGGGTTCTCTCGTTACTAGAACGAAGAGATAGTCCGTGTTGTGAAAGAGGTTGGATGAGCTCTCTCAGATAAACAGGCGAAGTGGGATTATTTAAAATATTGTGAAGAAGTGATAAAATGTGAATGTTTCTTCTATGCCTGATACTGAGCCAGTGTAGTTGCGTGCGATACTCGGTTATGTGGTCAAATTTGCGAAGACTAAAGATATAACGAATACAAATATTCTGCAATTGTTCTAATTTATCAAGCAATTCAGAGTTAGCATCTGGATAACATACATCTGCTTAGTCAAGGAGTGGAAGAAGTAAGCTCTGGACTAATGTTTGCTTAACATTAATTGGCAAGATTTTTTTTTACATAGGATAAATATTTTTTACTGAATTTGCAATCAAAAACTTTAGATATTATCCATCACATATTACTTAGGAGGCTGTCGGCATGAAAAAGTAAACGATCTCTCTTGTGTTCTTCTTTTATCATATTTTTACAGCGCCCTCCGTTGGTCTGTGTCGCATATTGTGAAATGTTCAGGCACGGGTGTTTTAGTTTTGTTTTATTTTCTATATACCTAATTGTTACTTACACCACTTTCAGTCATAGCGGCTTTGACTATAATGCATTTAAAGTATATAACATGCTTTCATTGTCCATTAAAACAGTAATTAGTAACCATAAAATGTTTAAAAAGACTATACTAATCAAGCACACTGATCAAGCAAATAATAATTGGTCAAAAAGCTTTAATAAAAATTATCCTAAAAGTTCCAATCAGAACTAGCTCCCTCGGTACATTTGAAAATCTAAATGTAAATTCTATAAAACAACTTTATGTAAAAGCTTTGTTACTATACGCACGTAAACATTATTCTCTACCTTCCGTTACAAATACAATAGTTACTAGATACTCCACCCTGATGCTGCAAAAAAATAAAAAATAAATGCAACCTTCGGTCAAAGAAGATTGATCTACTACTCTGTCAAAGTGTACAATCTACTTCCATTATCCATAAGGACAATTAGTAAGTTCTCAAAATATAAAATTGTTATTAAGAAATAGATAGTGGAGGTGGGTTGCGCACGGATTGATGAGTGGATCAAGCCAAATATGTAAAATGTATGCACTGTTTATGAATTTTCTTAATTAGTCTAAATAAATTGGTTATGTTTTTTATGAATATTTTTGTTTTTTATTGTTTATTATGTTAATTATAATTAGGTTAATTGGTTTAATTACGTTTTTTTTATTGTTATTATTTTGTTAATTTTGTTGACTTTGTTAAATAGCTAACATTAGGCATGTTTCACATTTTTTTAAATGTTTCCCCCGGCACGGGACACCCCAGTGAGGGAACATTATTCTGTATAAAAAAAAAGAATACAAAAAATGTAAAAGTATAAATAAATAAATAAAAAAGGAATAACAAAGGTAGGAAGAAATAAAATGGATTATGTAATTCAGTAGAACTTACTACTACAACTACCATCACGCCATTTCCCCGTAAGGGTAGGCAGAGAGAATGGACCGCCACACACGTCTATCCTGGCATACATTCCTAGCTTCTTCTTTATTCATACATGTCCTTCGGTTCTGTCTGCTTTTAACATGACTAGATTTTGGTTTATATGATCATGCCACGTCTTGGTCGTCTTCGTCTTATTTTCGCCATATATACTTGTTTTACCATTCTTTCGTTGTCCATTCGTTCTACGTGACCAAACCATCTCAGAGACCCTGTTTTAATCATATCAATTATACTTAACTCAGATTTACACTCTCGCCTGATTTCATCATTCGTTACCCTGTCATACATTGATTTCCCACACATTCGTCTAAGAGATCGCATTTCAACCGCGTTCACTTGGCTTTCATCCTTCCTCGTTGTGAAGCGTTTCATCTTTGAATGAAACACTACATCTTTTAAAAAGAAATCATCAAAATTTATGGAATTCTTTTATTTTTAATTATATGTTTAGAGAAAAGATCACGAAAAGGCAAGAATACGTCATGAAGATGTCATGCGTCAGTTGGTGCGACGTTACGTCACTGCTGAGCAGCAAAAGCGTGATGACTTCGGAGTCACTGAAGATGACGTTATGGAAATTAGACAAGATATAAGCACCATGAGATATGAACTGATTGACATCCTGCGAAGAAACGGCATGCAGACTCCCAGGGTTGACAAAAATGATAGTCAAGGTAAATTTAAACACCTAAGCTGATTTTTTACGATTGGAAAAATCTCCACGGCATATAAAATTACATAAAATGGATTAATTGTCATTATATTTTAGGTAGGTACTAGGGGGTACACCGGTACGCTCCAATACTTGTTTGCAGACATTTGAATGTCCAAGTATGTCAAAATGTTCTTGAATCCATATTTCGTATTTTTTTGTAAGAAAGTTGAAAATATCAGCGGTGCGGTTCTAAATGCTGTCGCGAGGGTAGATAACGCTTTGCTAGCGCGTAATTAGTCAGCAAAATACGTGCTAGAAAAGCGTTTTCTCCCTTTGCCAGAACGTTCCGAATATATAAAATAGAAGACTTTATTTTTTTGCCAATAGGAAACAAGTTAAAGTTACGTTTTACTTGTTCAAATTAATTAGCACTTTCGTGTTTCAGTTAACACAAAAAAAATTTTTTAACGGCTAAAACTTTATTACCTTACAAATTTATGCGTAATACTGACACGAAGGTTTTTCGATTGTTCTTAATTGCCATATTTTCTTATATTGATTATGTTACAACTTTTATTTTCATTTTTGTTGACGATTATTTCTTTTTTTTTCAAGTTCCCGGCAAGAAGGAGCGTGTTATGGAAAGGAGATTAATGAAGGACTTCCAAATTGGCATAGTAGAAGGTATAGTCGACGAAGTCCTGTCTACAAAACAGGAGCCTAAAGATGTATTTAGTCAAATCGCAAAAGCTATTGGGCGGCGATCTACGATCAGTGGGTAAGTATTTTAGCTAGCCAAATATTGTACATTTATAGTTTTGATTACAAAATGAGACACGGACAGATGCGCGTCGCTGCTGTGCCCGGCTAGGTTCAGTTTAGTCATATAAAGTTTTCAATGCTTTTATTACTTGGTGGAAACCGAATGACCGATTACTTGTACTACTCTATACTCCAAAACTTCGAAATTCTAGATTTTTCAATAATACAATTGCAATCTAATACATTATGTGAAAAACTTGTCTGCAGCGTACTAGAATAGTAATCCATAATTTGGAATCCTTCTGAGTCGAACCACATTTGTGAAATACAGAAGGTTCTAGAGCGATTTTTGCGATAATTATATGTCAAAGAACAGTATTATTATCCATTCTTGTATCTATCATTATTTCTAGAGGGTATGCTGGATTGCAACAACCTCGAATCTTGTCGTTATATTTTTCATCGTGTTATTCTACCTTCAAAATCTACATTACGTAATACGTTAAATAACCGTTAAAGTAACGCTGTCTATAATCCTTAAATAAATAAATATGTAACAAATTCAATATTTATTACTACACTTAAAGCTTCACAAATGTTCGTCTCCTTCGAAGTATTCCCCCTTGCTTTTTATTCGCTGCTCCAATATTTTCTTCCAAAGATATGCACCGGAAAACGTCTGATTTGTGGCAGAAAAATAGCTGAATGTTGCACCATGACAACGCGCAAAGTCACTCGTTTTTGTTCGTCGGGTAATTTTTTGCCGATAACGGACCAGCCGTCTATACCCACCCTTCGCACTCTCCAGATATGGATCAAGCAGACTTTTTCCTGTTTCCCAAATCAAAAATCACTTTAGGAGGACGCCATTTTCATAGTGTTGAAGAAATTCAAGGGAAATCGCTGGTCTAGAGCTACGGCTAGACATCAAACGTGTTCCAAGGAGCATGCGAACAATGGAAATAACACTGAAAGCGGTACATAGCAAACAACGTGGGATACCTCCAAGGGGATGTAGAGAAAAACTGTTATTTAAACATTCAATTGTTTTATTAATGCCATTCTCTTTCAAGTTGCCTGTTAAATATTTGATTATAATGTTTTCGGAGACAGTTAAAACTATAAAATACTTCAGTTTAACCTTAGATGATTCTTTGAGATGGGATAATCATTTAATGGAAACAACAAATAAATTAAGATAAATAATATATATATTCAAAATTCTACGAAAAATTGTATCCATCTCATTGATAAAAATTGTGTACTTTGCGCTTGTACAAAGTGTATTGTCGTACGGTATCTTAGGATTGGGAGGTGCATCATTTTCTTGTCTCGACCCTCTCATTAAGTGTCAAAAGTCTGTTCTTAGAGTAATAAACAAAAAACCGTATCGCTATCCTTCAGAGCAACTCTTCAAGGAATTTAATGTTTTAGACGTTAGACAATTGTATGCTAAAACAATAATAAATAGTCATTACAATAATAAAATTGACCACGTCTTAACAGCACACAATATATCAAATCGTAGTGTGACATCACAGAAACACATTGTACCGTGGACGAAAACTTCTTTCAGACAAAGATCTTTTAGCTTTATGGCTCCTAGAATTTATAATAAGGTTAAAGATAGTTTATTCACCAAACAAGATGTAACTTCTATGCAAAAATAACCCAGTGGCTTATTAAGTTAGGAAGAAGAGAAACCGAAACCTTATTAAACTACATTGCAAGGTAAATTATATTAATATTAATACTATCCACGACAATTTAAAGACAACAATACAATGACAAGAAGGATAAAATTTATAAATATATATATATATATATATGTATGTATGTGTATGTAAGGGTGTTTATGTATATGTGTGTGTATATATGTATGAATATTTTTGTGGGTATGTGTATGTGTACACATATATATACATATATATGTGTGTGTATGTGCGTGTATGTATGTGTGTATGTATGTGTGTATGTGTATGAATGTTTATAAGGGTTCACACGTGTGTGTGTATGTATATGGCAATATATAAATAAACATATGTTAGTCTGCCTTAGCACGGGTCTTCTCCTATTAAGCATTACTTTATAATATATATTTAAATCAATTAAATTAAATTAATTAATAATCTATAGAGAAAATACGGGAATATATATTTACTGCTAAAAGCAAGTGATTAGTTTTTTTTCGTTTTCTACCTACCATCATTCAAAATAGATTTGTATTTTTGTGCGTTTTGTAAATATTTTCATTACAGGACATATTTTATGTTCTTTTACAGTAAAAACACCGATTGGAATGCTTTAGTACGCAAGAATACATCAAAGGGAGATCCAATTGGAACTACGTCTGAAGCTATTTCGCGTCGTTCGAGGCAATCTCTTCGCCGTAATATATTGGCTACTATAGACACAGCAACTTCGGTCGATACAGAAAAACTTCTAGGTAAGTGTCTTTTTCTTCGTCTTCTTCGGCCTTATTCTCCACTCGTTTCTGTCCCTCACTTTTTTTATACAAGTTCAACCAGCTATCGATGCATCTTTTTTGTAGTCTGGGTGTATTACCCATTTATTTCATCTTAAAAAAGTGTGTTAAATACAAAGGGACAGTAGCACTACAAAAGGATTTGAAGCTTTGATTTATCTGATTACGCAGACTCTTTCTTTTATCCTTATCCTACGTTATCTAATGATAACAACCTCAATTTTATTTTCAGAATACAATCCTAAGTTATCAGATGTTACTCCAGTAACTCGTGTGGCGTACGCCAAGTTTATGAAGAGTAAACTCAAGTCTGATTTCATAATCGGAGAAGAAAAGGGCAAACTTGGTGGTTCTACATCTCTAACACTTGAAGATGAGGTTATGCAGCCTACGGGGTCTATTAAAATAAGGCCTACTACTTCAGAAGAAGGAGGTTTGTTTTTTTTATGTCTAAATATCATCTTCATTTAAGGTGTTCTTAGTTGATAGCACCTGTTATTGTAGTCAATTTAATATATGCGTTTGATAATAATATTAATCAAGTACCGTAGTTAATTTGATTTAAATAGTGTGTGTGTGTCTACATGGGTTTGAAATTCTGTAGTTTAAAGAAAAATCTTGAGCTCATTATATAAATTAAGAGTTTCAAACACTTTATGAATGTCTGCCTTAATTGAACTTTTTTTTTTCAGAATGTTCTGAGCAACCCGATGAGAGTGTAGTAAAATCTTCCATTGCTCCACTCGTAGAAAAAGATTTCCGTAGTAGGACTCCTATACAGGAAGCTTCAGACGAAGAAATAGAAGTTATGGAAGATCTTAAAGTTGACAGCGACGAAGAGGCACAAAAAGAAGAACGTAAGTGAATAATACAAGAAAAAAAAGAGAAAAGTATTATTTTCTATGTTTGACCATATAACTTTTTCATATAAATCATTTTAGGTTCTCTATTCTGAAGCTTCACAAGGATAATAATAGTTTCCAAAAGTTATTACTTTTTGATGAATAAGATCAAAACATTTTCATACAATATTTTAATTCAGCTTAAATTTACTACAATTCTAAAGTTAGGTACTATATTTTATTACAGCATGTGAAAGTGGTCTAGTTTCACCTCCAGAAGAAACTCAGCCTGAGAAATTTGAAGAACCATCAGTAGCTAGCATGGAAAGTTCTCGTATCCCAAGTCCGTCTCCAGCAACTCCAGAAGTACCGACTCTAGATCCTGAACTACAAGAAGCTGAAGCATCACTTCCTTCAAGTCCGAAATCTCCAGACACTTGTCCAGAAACTAACGTCAGAACTCCAATTTCTGTATCTCCTGTACCTAGCCAACATGCTTTGCCAATAGTATCACCACCTACTCCTACATCCAGCTCTGCACCCAGTCCTGAACATGAATTACCTTCAACCAGTGCTGTAAATCCTTTAAGTCCTGAACCAATTCTTACCGTACCTCCAGTTGCTTCACCATCAGTTAGCCCGTTGCACAGAGGAAGAGGAATTTCTACTGCCACTGGTAGACAAATTTCTGGGTGGCTTTAAAGAGTTAAAAATTATATTTTTTGATCAATTATCATTGATATGAGTAACATTTGTTTGGATGCAATTTAAAAAGCTAAATAACTTTTAAAAATAGGTTATTAACGTGTTGCGAATTAGAAATATGAGGATTTGGTTTTGTTGACGCGCGTTTTAAGAAATTTTATAATAACGGCAATTTTTGAGTGATTAAAAAAGAGCTTGAATAGATAACTAATTATTATTGATTTGAACATTGTCTCTTGTTCATCTATAAGACAATGAACTTTTCAACGTTGGATTATAGTTTTTGTTTAAAATCAAAGCCAGGTAAACGATCAATAGAATGCAGTCTGCAACTGGCTCAACACAGTGAATCTTCTATGCTATCTAATGGTAGCTAATGTTATCTGTCATCCAATGGTAGTTTGTCACCGGAACATGCGAAATAGGAATAGGACTGCTGAGGAGTAGGCGAGGTGCGATTTAGACTTAGAAAGCGGACTGTATTGTTGGGGTAGGAAGGCTGCGGGACTCCATTAAAATGCTGATGTTGAGGCGTGACGTGATACTGGAACCTGAAAAAGAAGTTGGCGGTCTCGCGACACTGGCACAGCTTGTACGGAGATGGCGGTCTAGGTAGACGCTGGCACAGCTCCATTGTTGATATTGTATGTTGAAAATACTTCACTCGTAGAATGTTATTTGTGTACTGAATTTAAAAGTGATTTTGACAAGCACTACATGCGTTACTATTGTTAAGTGAAGTGCGCTTGGAAATGAGAAGTGGGAAGGTTTATACTCGTAGATAGGTCGACAGAAATTTATTATTGAGAGTTATTCCGAACAAGGATTGTTTTTTAACAAACTTGGAACACTTTTGCCAATTTATTGTTTTGAAGCATTTCATTTGATTTTGCGGTAACATCTCATCCATGTTTTAAATTATTCATATATTTAATTTTTAAATAAACATTCATCCAAATGCCATATTATGCAGATAATTTAACTTCCTTAGTACCTAATTGTTGAAAGTTAGACATTACATATAAATAAATTGTCTTAATCTCACTTAACGAACATTATTTGTAACTGTTCATGAATTATTTATCTAGGTTCCTATTTTTTAGTACTTAAATAAGAAATTACCCTATTATCCTGTTTTGAGATTTGGGAATAATACAATACAATTGAAGGGGGGGTACACGGCAAGAACAAGCTAATTAACAAATAACGAAGACAGGATTCCGAAAAGAAAAATTATCCTTATAAGAGGGACTCTAGGTTTGTGTATGTAATGTAATAAGTTTTTCATTAATGTAATATGTTTTTTTACAAACAATCAAATAAAAAAGTCCACTTAACATATTTTTAAAATTTCTTTTTTGAACTGACAAATCGAACTGGTTGCAGGAATTGTCGCATTTTAATTTTCCAAGGAGTTGTATTCTGAACGCTTTTGCGAGCGTAGAGAACGATGAAAAAACAGTTCTAAATGCTCGCGAAAGCGTTTAGTTTTCAAGACAGGGAGCCGCATTTTATTAGTTTTTCATATTCCATTTTATTGAACTCATTCAGGAGAAAAAAATGATATTCATATCTCGAAAATCGAAAAATGCAATGATCCCGTTTTAGCCGTGTATCATGTGTGTAGTTCAGTGCTACGGGAAATTGGATATAAAAACGTTTTCTTATACGCGGTAAAAATCAAAGTATTTCATTGTAGAGCGAAGTTTCTTTAAAATGCATTAAAAAAATCATTCAATGAAGTACTTCTAAATCAACCAATGATGGAGTGTTGCGATAGATTTCTGTTTTCCTGGAAGCCAACCCCCCAATTATAACAACTCTTCGAAGAAAACTAGAAAACGTCACATGCGGAGCAATAAAAAAAATCATAGCGATAAAAATACGATACATGAAAATTCAAAATATTTTATTTTCGTCTGGTTTAATAGTTTATTAACACATATAAAAAAACCACTGAACTTCCCCATTGTCTATTGAGTTTAAGAGATAAACTATATTGAAAACGACAATGTGACCTGAAAAGTGTGTTTTTCTTAGATTCCCAAGGGTCTTGTAACCTAGAGTAGTTTTAGCATTTCCTGGTTTAAAAAAAAAAGAGATCTTGGAGGCTGACTTAAAGTTAATCATTTGCATCAAGTTATTTGTTTATATAAATGATTTTTAATAAAAAAAGTATTCATCTTTTATTTACGTCTTTGTTTTCATAACACTGTCTTCATATGGAGAAAAGTCCTGATATTTCATTAAAAAATCTTCCGTTATACAAATGGTGAGACTTCATTTATTCAGTCGTATGTAAGAAAATACATGACTTCAATTTAGGTAACATTTTTTTGAGTTTTCCTTTCAGTACTATTGGATGACTGAAAACAAGGGACTAACAAAACCGAAATTTTATAGACATCCACTTTTTTACGGGGGGGTATTCTTACATAATTTGGAAAGTAGATTGTTTTGAGTAAAACACTATTTTTTATGCATTATTGCACATTGCTACTTAGTTCCCATTCAAAATAAAATAAACATTTTGATTATTCATCCAAATGATGAAAAATTCTATGTTTGAAGAAAAAATGCCACTTTAAGTAGTGAGATTTAGGGTCAAACAGTACCAGAGCGGCACTGCGAGGCGCGTCGCGGCAACACGAATTATTTTCACAGTTTTCGGTGAAACGAATAGGCGGCACTCGCTACGAAGTTTTGTCGCGGAGTGTCGCTGCAATTCAGTGCGATTTGACCTTTATAGAATATGAGAATACTATTTTCACTCAGATACTTAAATGTTCATGCAAAAAAATCACTGAAATTAATTAATTCATAAACCACCCCAGGGAGGTATAATAAATGCTGCCCAAAGATTTTTTCCAAGAACATTTTATGCTAGCCTGCTATTTCTGATGCTTTTGCATTTAAAACTTCAATTCAGTTAATTGCAAATTATTATTTTGATTTTTCATTTTATAATTAGCAATTTTATTTCATGCTAAAAATTACGTGCCCTATTCCATGTTTTGTTATGAGATGTTAATAATATGCATATACAAATATAATGTGTTCCTATTTGAAAAAAAACTGGTTAAAAAAACAAAGTTGTGTGTTTTTAAATAAAATAAATTAAACCTGTGTTAAATAAATTTAAATGATAAATGTTTTGATTTATTTAAAATGTTTATTTGATTTATAAAAATTATGAATATTTAATTAAAAATGTTAAGTAAATCCTGCTTTATTATGATTTAAATATTTCCTTCAACCATGTTATTCATACATTTTTCATTTAAGTTTATTCTTCACATACCAAATAATAAGTTTTAACATATTTTTTATTTACTTAAGAAAATTTAATATTTGAGAAATACTTATTAATTATTTAAACTATTGCTATCAATGATTAATTCAAAAGTTCTGTAAATACTAAGAATCGGACTCAAAAGAGTTCTCCATCTTTGTGAAAATATCTGTCAAAACGAACCAAAGAAAAACCATGTAATTAAATATATTATCAGATATTAAAATCATGATCTTATTATCATTATAATATCAGATGTAATAATTATGGAGGTGGATTCTAAAAAACGTCTCACATCTACGAATGTTTTCAGAGATTTTCCATACACATTTTTTTCTTTTTATTTGATTATGTGTGCAAGTTAAAGGAACACAATAATATATAATATGCTATATAAAGTGCATGATAAATATCCTTACATGTGGGTTATCAGCTGGAAATAAATATTTTTATATCGAGTAATCACATAACCATAAGAAAAATAAGTGTTGTGATTTACAAAAATATTAAATCATGTATGATGATTAGCAAATAACATATTTTCTATGAAACATGATGGGTAATAGAATATTGCCTGATGGAGTTTAGTATTTTAATATTAATTTTACAATAAAATCAACATTAACATGCATATATTTTACTGACGTAAATTTTTACAAGCTAGGTGTATAAAATTTTATGATTTTTTTTTAGAAAAATTTAAAACAATTATTTTCAATGAATTAAGTATACGTGATATACAATTAAAGTAAAATTTATATTGTGTGATATTTAAAATGAAAAGCTGAGAAATACTTAAAAATATAGCTTTGTGTTCTAAATTGATAGTAAAAAAGAAAAATACGTTAGCAAAAAAAGAAACATATATAAATTTTATATAATTGTATATTTTTATATCATGGTTATGTTAACAGAAACATAATTTCAAGCTCAATTATTTATTACGTGATTATTAACATTAAACAGTTTACCTACAATCAATTGCATGTAATGTCAAATATAAGAAATTGAATGAAATTTTAATGGTATATTTTGTGTTTTGGCAACTTAAAAGTTTAATTTGACTTTTATTTATAATTTTCTCCAGTGACCGACCAGGTTTCGTCATGACTGACATGAAAAGCTGAAAATTATAAATAAAAGTGGTGTTAATACGTATTTTTATTATTATAATCAAAAT
Source organism: Micrasema longulum (assembly GCF_059751315.1). NCBI lineage: Eukaryota > Metazoa > Arthropoda > Insecta > Trichoptera > Brachycentridae > Micrasema > Micrasema longulum. Next base: position 423,256 of record NW_028278789.1, read on the forward strand.
CCAGTTCCACCAATAAACGTCGGTAGAAAAACTGAATACACAATTTCTGTAAAATTTGTATGTAACAATAATAACTAAATCTAATATTTTGTCTATATCCTTGCATCGATACTTGCTTTTTTAAGGCAGGTATTTGATAAAACAAAAAAATTTTCATCGGTTTAGGGTTTAAAAATAAATAAGAAACTTCGGCAAAAGCAAATAAAATTATAAAAAAATTGGAAAACTAATTAGATCCAGCCAGAAATTTGTCGGCCGGTGGCTTTAGACTTTCCTCTTCCCGAGGGAGTCGGGCTGGGAGCAGGAGTCGGCACCTTAGGAGATAATGTTGATGAAGCAGGATCAGCCGGAGATGATGGTCTATCTGGAGGAGTTGGTGGTGAAACAATAGGTTGAGGATGAACAGGTTCTGGAGAGTCTGTTGACTTCGGAATGGTAGGGTATGAATCTTCAGGCTTGTGGGATGATGGATACGGGCTTGGTACTCCTCGGCTAACTGGGGGTGGGCTGGGAATGTGAGAACTCTCTAGACTGGCCACTGACGGCTCCGTAGATTTGAGTGGTCGAGTCACAGCTGACGTGGAAACTGATCCGTTTTCAGACACTGCAACAAAACAAACAAAACCTGCTTTAGATTGATATATTTTAAAAAAGAAGACGAAATACATAAAAAACCATTCGAAGAGTCAAAGACTTGTTCATCTCCTGGTGTTGTTGTGAGTACGTTTGACAAAGTAAAACCTCGTAATGGTTCATATTTAACATAAAATTTTTGTTATATTACTACTTTTTACAAAAATATATCGCGTTTACTAAATCGTTTTTAATTAAAATTCGAAGAAATACATATTTAAAGTATTTAAAGGGGTTATTCAGGAAGGTTTTTTCCATTCACAATGTGAAAGCTGACGGCCAATTATGCAGATATTTTGTGTTCAGTATTGATTGCCATTTTTATCGTATGAAGGTAAGCACCCAAACAGCGTTAACAAATAGTGGAAATTTATTTTCGAGATCAGTGTTCAGTTAATCCACTGTTTTACCGACAAATTTTGTTTAGCGATGAGACTTATTGAATCTTTGTCAATAAACACAATAGTCGCATCTAGAGCAATTTTAATCCAGGAGCGATCCGTCAGATACCTATAGAGCCCAAAAAATACACTATTTGGTGCGGATTGTAGGCTGGAGGTATTATCGGGCCGTAATCCTTCAAAATTGAAGAAGGCCTAAATGTCCCCGTAATTAAAATCCGGTGAAGAGCGATGCTCAACGAATTTTTGTTACAAAAAGTGTCTGTACTTGGCCTGCAAAACATTTGGTTTCAAATGGTGTCACATGTAAAGTGTACAAGAAACCATCGACTTATTAAAGAAAGAGTTCTTTGACAATGTTACCTCAAGAAATGTACTTGTGAGCTTGCCTCCAAGATCATGCGATTTGACGCCTCTAGACATTTTTTGTGGGGGTATTTGAAGTCGATGGTCTACGTGGACATTGCTTACAACGATTCCAGCCTTGGAAGTCATCATCGAGTACAATTTACATGACATACGGCCACAAATGTTGAAAAAGTGGTAGAAAATTGGAGATCCAGGATGCGGTTAGTAAAAAAAATCCCGTGGTAGTCAGAAATCGTTTTACAGAAGTCTACCAAATAAAAAAAAATCCTTTACTTGTCCGTGATTTATTCCAATCAATAATCCTCATAACCCTAAAAAAACATCCGTCATAATGTTTTATTTAGATGATACCGATTTTAAATTTTGAGGGGCAAAAAAAATAAAGCATTTTAAATAGGTATGGAGTTGTTGTTGAGAAAGGAATAATAAAATTTGAGCATTTAAATCGGGTTGTAGTCCTGTGGTTAGTTTCTCGGACTCACGGATCGAAGGTCCCTGGTCCGAATCCTACTCTATCCCAACTTGTTTTCTATTTCTAATAGTGAGTTTTTTACAACTCGTTAAAAATGGCCCTCAAAATTAATATTTGGGTAAATCGTAAGAACGCAAATATTTATTTAAAAAAATATTGCCACATGTGGGCACATATTGGTTTGATTGGTCACATTACACTGTATACCATTCGCAGTTCTATCTGTAATCAACTGTTAATATTTGTACTCATTTAGAACTGTATATTTATTTGTCTTGTTGGCAAAATAAAAATCAGAAGCGCATGTTTGAAAATTCGGACCATTATGGAAAATAAAATTTCTGTCTTTGTCATAAAATTTTTAGCATGTTTTCAATATTGTACACCTACTATCGTCTCTTTGTTCCTCAACCTCCGCTTGTACTTGAAGATCTTGGTGTTCTGATTTTACGTCTAATTCTTCATCTGAAGTTTCTTGTATTGGCGTTCTACTTCGGAAGTCCTTGTCTACAGCTGGAGCAATAGACGACTTTACGGCAATCTCTTCGGCTTTATCAGGTGTCCCTATAAAAAATGATTATCAGTTATCATCATAACAAGTTTAAAAGTGTTTAGAAAACTCAAGCATAGACAAACAGATACATAATTGTTCAATGTGAATTAAGCTTAAAGGACCTCCATTGCAGTAAGTTCTGGAGTAAAGTAACATAAAAACAAGCATGATCACGGTGAAGTATGTAGATTGTCTATGTAATGTATCATATATTATTTCTGAATAGTAAAACATTGTAACGTTTTACCCGCTTCCTTGGTTTCCTCTTCATCTGATTTCTTGGATTTAGGTCTCAACTTGATGACAGGAGGAACTGTTGTCTCTAACACTTCATCTTCAAGGGTCAAAGACGAAGTAGAGCCTCCAAGTTTGGATTTTTCCTCCCGCATTATGTAATCAGACTTCAGTTTACTCTTCATGAACTTGGCGTAGGCCACGCGAGTTATTGGGGTCACTTCTGATAACTTGGGGTTGTACTCTGAAAAGAATAATAGGAAACGGAATTAGGACTTCAACATTACTTGATTCTTACTAAATATAAGCTACAAGAAAAGTAGATAGATAGCTCATAAATGAAAATTCGAAATAAACTCGAAACATGGCATGTCGAGGATAATGTAAATTTATAAATAATACAAATATTAAACAAGTGAGGGAATTTGTTTATTTTGGCAGCAAAATTACCCAGGATGGTCGGTCCATCAAAATCAGAAATAGTCAGCCGGATTAAACAAGCAAGAATAGCATTTAATAAGAAATCATTTGAATCTCATAATATAAGGTTAAAAACAAGAAAAACTTTAATTAAACTCTGGTCTGGAGCATACTATTGGATGGAAGAGAAACGTGAACTTTTGATGAGGCAGAATGGGGCGGCTGGAGGCGTTTTAGATGTGGTGCCACAGGTGCATGTTGGGGATTCATTGGTCGAAACATGTTAGGAGTACTAAGATATTCAACAGGGCTGGGAAGTCTAAATGCTTGCTCAATTAAGTTGCACAACAGCGAGCCAAATGGATAGGCCATAACATAAGACACCCAGTGCCTCGATTATGAACGCTATCTTCATCTGTATAGATCGAGATGGTATACTTAACTTCTGTATTATCTGTATCTTACCTCAGTTTGATGTACCTACTTGTCATACCGACATTACATGATCAAAACAAGCCAATGGAATGACCGCAAACAATTAGTCCGCGTCCTAAGGGACGTCGCGTCATTAACATTTAAAATAGTTCTCATTTATATTTTAAATAGGCTTCTGTAATAAAAAGTGCTCACTTCAAAGCGATTATAAACTCCAATAAATCCCAACTCAATCAAAAATTACTCGCTTGAACATGAATTTTGTATAACTTTTGAAAATCACCAAGACGGTACGCTTAACGATCGTCTGTATGTATCTACCGATCGACTACAAAGCCGGCTCCTTTAACGTCTCGATACATTCACTCTGAAAGATAGTAAAACAGATGGAAAAAATATAATAACTAAACTTATTTTTTACACTGGTAACTCCTTTACGCCTAGATACTCTTATATGTTAATAGGACATAACCTAGCGACATGATTTTCACATCAAGGCGTTCGTTTTATTAAAGTGACAGTGATGTCGGAATTTAATTCTACTTCAAAATTAACTTATTTCTCTCTCATATTTTTAATAGACATTTAAGAAAAAAAGTGTCAATCTCAACACGATTAAATTTTTTAATAAATCATAAGTAAAGGAAAAATCACTCGGTGGAACAAAATTTATGACATTTTTAATGCGTAGATAAACGTATCGAGGGGTTCTAGACCCGTCGGTATAAACCGATGTACTTACATCAAGACTTGATGGTTGGGGTATCGGTAGTGTACCTTTATAGTCGGTCGGGAGACTTTTATCTTCAACTATGACGTCATACTGAAGCTATGTCATTTTAGAGCGTAGATATGTGTACCGTGACGTTATCGGTTATATTTATCTTCCCATCATAATCGAGGCCCAGGCCTGCTTCTTAAGATTGCGGAGGGCGCGTGCGAAGGCACAAATTATAGAGGACGATCCTGTTTAAGCTACATGGACCAAATTATCTTCGACATGCGTTGTAGCGGGTACGCCGAGTTGAAGAGATAAGCGGAGGATAGAAACGGGTGGAGATCAACCATGTATGAAACAAACCAATCACACAGATTGTGACCCGCAAAGAAGTATCATATCTTAAAGAGTTAAGTGAAGTAGTCCAACTAAAGAGTAGTATGTGAAGTGTACTCCAAAATATATTTTTGAAGCTTTATTTTAATTTAGAAAAAATATATTCTGAACTCAAGAACGATACACACCACTCAAACTATTTCAAAACCGTTACCTGAGCGTATGTGGTGTCTATATAAAAACATTGTACTAATACAACTGCACCAGCGGAAAACTCTAACCTTGTAATCGGATATATATTTTCAAACTTACCAACAAGTTTTTCCGTATCAGCTGAAGATGCCGTGTCAATATGTTCCAGAATGTGTTGGCGCAGCGACTGTCGAGACCGGCGCAGAAGAGCTTCAGATCTGGTACCAATGGGGTCTCCCTTCAGTGTGTTCTTACGGACTATAGCATTCCAATCTGTATTTTTACTATAATTAAAAAAATACGTATTAGAGGGCCGATGATATATAAAGTATTTTTTTTAGACATCAACATAAAAGGGGTCTAAAAAGTTTCATTTTGGATCACATTGAACTTAAAAATTATTTAACCGAGATTTTAAGTTTATCACTCTCTGAACATTTTATTAATTATCTATATTGATAAAATTCTTTTTTGTTAGTAAAGATATAACTTTATCGCATTGCAAATTTGAACACGTTTTAAAACCACCGAAATGCAAAAAGTTTACACTCCACGGAACTGATTCCGTTAGCGCCTGGCTAATGTTGACGAAAACAATGGCTCATTAAAACAATGCTTCCCATTTATTACAAAACAAAATGCAACTCACGCCCTTTGGTGCTTATTTAATAAGGTTTAATGCACATTACAAAATTTAATTGAACTGATTTACTTACTCAAATACGAAATGACAGCCGGTTTAGCGCAAAAATTTACTTTTTTGAAAACTTCAAGCTCTGGTTGAGGGCCAAAAGTTGTATCAAATATTTTTTGATATTTTTTAAATTCAGAGTAACTCACGAGGCAACATTTTAGACCCCTTTCATTTCAAAATTTGGGAAAAAAGTTATCGATCCACCCTAATGAGTATGTAGTCTAACTCCTTCTTATTAATATTCTCCTGAGATTAAACAAAAGCGAAGGCAGGCATCTTTTTTAGTAAAAAAGATAATCAAGAATAGACTAATTTAAAAATAAAGTGCTTAAAAAGATTTAAAAAATAGCTTACCTACTAATAGTAGAACGACGCCCAATAGCCTTTGCTATTTGGCTAAACACGTCCTTAGGCTCCTGTTCCGTGGACAAGACTTCATTTACTATTCCCTCTACTATACCTATCTGGAAGTCCTTGAGTAATCTTCTTTCCATAACGCGACCCTTTTTGCCGGGAACTAGAATAAAAAAACACATGTAAATGAATAATGAGGAACTATAGCTCTACGGGAAATTGGAAACAATAAATGATATTTTGCGCGCGGCAAAAATTGGATCATTAAATTGTGCGCCAAAGTTTCCTGAAAATGCACGAAAAAAGTAATAAAAATGGACGACTTTGAACGACGTCATTGGTTCATATGAATCAACCTATATCTTCAATAACAAGAGAGTTATTGAAGATTTCCGGTTTCCTTGCCGTGAATGGACCAATGGGTAGTACTGATCTAAAATAAGCGGAAGAGAACCATTGACGTCACATGCGCAATTATTTCAGAAATACAAAACTTTAGAAAATCGTTGCGCTGATAATACGATGTGTAAAGATTGAAAAGAAAATTTTTTGGCTGTATTTAATAGTCCAATTAAAAAAAAAAAAAACATTCGAAATATTCGATGGTTTGGGGTAATGCCGATTTTTTTTTCTAGTTGCTGTAAGTAACTGACAAATATTATTTTTTCAGATGGCATGTAAACACATTAGGAAGACTGAAAAAGAATATTCTCTGGAGGACTTTAAAACAGCTGTTTTATGTAAAAAAATGACGATTGGAAAAGCGTCATTGAAGTACTGCATTAATAAACCAGATTTAAAATTGATTGGTTTGATCAAAATATTTTTTTTTCTGTAGAAGAAATGACAAATATCCCAGTTACCAAGTATAACATGGATTTTCTACCTTTGAAAATAGACGCACTGTATCTGAATTATGCTATTTACATAAATTATTGAATAATAAAGTAGACTCTTTTAACCTACTCTCCAAAATTAATCTTAATGTCCCCTTTCACGTGACAAGAGATAAGTATTTATTCCATGTACTAGTCTGTAGCACTAACTATGCACAACACTTTTTCTTCTATCGTTCTTGCTCTAACTATAATGATGTTTTTTCATGAATTGATATATTTTACATGCCCTTATTTGTTTACAAATAAATTGAAACTCATTACTTCTGGCTGCGATACGGTCCTAGATACTATTTAATGGTGCTCACACTTACACACACCTGAACATTTACTCTCACACTAATACACATAAACACACATCTACACTTACTCTCATACAAATACATATAAACACATCCTTTTGTTGTAACACAATTGAATAATATATATGATTCTTATTTAAAAACTTCGTCTTTAAACCTTATTTTATTTTAATGTTATTATATCATTGTCGACTGTTTGTTTCTTTAAAATAAATTACCTACAAAAACAAAAGCAACACAAAAAACATCTAGAAATTTTGACAAGCACACCAATAAAAATCGAACTTAAGAAAAAAAGCGAAAACAAATTGGAAAAAGTCAAAGGCATCCTATAAAAAAGGAGCCAGTGACTTTTAAAAAGAGTAAAAATTAGAATTCCATTCAAAATTTAAAATTGTTTTTAGTCGAAAATAAAGTTAAAGAAAATAAAAAGCCATTTTGTTTCTGTTTGAAAATCCCCACACTGAAAATTGGATGATGTGCTTGATATGTAAATCATGGGTCCATGAAAAATGTAGCAGTAAAAAAATCTGCTCAATGGGGTTTGTATGATATTTTTGCAGAAAACGTTAATATTCGCCACTACCCCACCCCGTGTGCTTCGGGTAATTCCGAACGGCAAGCTTATTGTTTTTCATTCAATTTCGTATATGTTTTATATCTTTTTAGAAATATGTTTTTTTAATCTTACATGAAAAACACTAGTTTTGATTTATAGGTTTAACTCTTCAATTTTTTTCGTTTTTCCTTAAGGTATTCGCCACTAACCCACTCTTCCCTAATAATACTGTAGATACTTAAAATATAATTAATATCTTTTAGTCCTATTAAAAATCCTCAATTCACTTTTTAAAACGCTTAACCAGTGTGCACTGTAAAATGAAATATCCCAACAAGAAACCCAAGACAAATATTACTTTTTCATACTGAAAACAATATAACTAATTTTGGTATTCATTCCGCCTTGCCCAGAATTCTTAGGTCTGCCAGCAAATATTCCAGCTTTGATGTCTTTGAAAAGAAGTGCTCTTATTTCATGCAATCAACGAATTAAATTCAACTAAAACCATCTCTCTTAGCCAATCTCATATAGTCCAATTTTGCTCCTATTCTTCCTGACCTGATTCTTATGATTTTACAATAACAACTATTATGTTTTGTTTTTTTCTACAAAATAAATTGTCCTTAAAAATGCCCTCTGGGCGTAATTATAAATAAATAATTACCTTGAGCGTCATGTTTATCAACTCGCGGAGTCTGCATACCATTCCTGTGTAGGATATCTATGAGCTCGTATCTCAGGGTGCTGATGTCTTGCCTAATTTCCATGACGTCATCTTCCGTAACTCCGAACTCGTCACGTTTTCGCTGTTCAGCTGTGACGTAACGCCTCACTAACTGACGCATTACCGCTTCGTGGCGTACTTGGGCCTTTTGGTGAGATTTCCTCTAAACATTCAAGTATAAAAACATTTACATGAACGTTCAATTGCTATAATACGAGTAGGCTCCCTAGTTTTTTTAGAACTGTGTAAACTACCAGTTTTTTAGAACGGTGTTTTCCCGTTTTTTTTTAATGTCTTAATGGTTACAACTGGTTATGACATTGTTTCAGTTTAATTTTTGTCTCCATTGTGAAAACACTCTGTAACGATTATTTCATTTAATTTATTTATTGACAATTCTTGATGGAATTCCATTGTAATGATGTAATAATTTATATTTACATATAAGTTATGAATTTAAAAAATACTTGGTACACTTCCACTTATTTATTTTGACCAATTAGCGCTTTCACTCTCTAATAGGCATCTTCAAACTGGTAAATATTATAGTGTATGGATAATTTATATAAAACTAAATATTATCTTAAGTGTAGGTACATTTAAAAATAAGTTAGTTTAAAATTTGTATTGTAATTTTTATTGTATTTTTTTCAACTTATTTTTAAATGTACCTACACTTAAGATAATATTTAGTTTTATATAAACTATCCATACACTGTATAATATTCACCAGTCTGAAGATGCCCATTAGAGGGTGAAAGCGCTAATTGGTCAAAATAAATAAGTGGAAGTGTACCAAGTATTTTTTAAATTCATAACTTATATGTAAATATAAGTTATTACATCATTACTCTGTAACGATTTTGTGCAGTTTAGAATTTCGTTTTCAACTGATATGGATTGACAAAGGCGCGGGCATAGAATTAAGAATAGTCCAAAAACCGCATATGCACATCAAACAGAAGGCGACTAAAATTCTCATAAATTAGTAGATTTACGTTTTAACCCATTAGTATCTTTATAGACATCGCTCAGTACGCAACTCCTGATTTGAATTCAACTATGCCATGTTGAGTCCTTTTAAAGAGTAAAAATTCTGCTAGGATCTTAAAGAAATAGGATGGTATCACATTTTATGTGTAATTAGTAAACGAATGTTTAAGTAGCAAATGCATTACTTAAAAATTTAATTATTTTTCCATCTGTCAGATTTTCGAAGAAACAAAATGGAAATTTCGTTAGTGTTGCCAGAGTAGTAAATTTTTTTACCTTACTTTGCTCATCTTATAAGAGAAATAATGAAAATTGAACTTTGGATTAAACAACTCTGTTGTGGACATTTGACCGACATTATCTTCAAAACATCAAATATTATTTAACATGATATAAAAATATCAGTTTTATGTAAAATAAAATTTGTTTTATATTTTATGTCTAAAGTTCATTAATTAAATTACCCTTATTAAACGACCCTTAACTTATCTACTCTGTTGTCTCAATAAATATTTCCGCAGGCACAACAAAATTTTAGAGAAATTAACAGATTGCTTTTTTTTATCTTAAATTTGTGTTATGATTTTTTTTTTTTCCATCGTGCAACATTACGCGGCGATATCACGAATGCGCGCAGCGAAAGTAGGGCATAGTGGGGGAATTATTGGACACAGTCCGATGTATTCAAATATGATTCTACGCTCCTCCTGGACTATTCTTAATTCTATGGGCACGGGACTGCTCGGGTGTGGGGTGGAGTGGAGACCGACCGGGGAGATTTCATGCGTTTATATGTATTTACTTCTTTCTAGGGAGATTATAAAATATAAAAGTAGGTTGGTACTATGGATAAGCATTTGAGTTAAGGCGGAACGCGGTAGGTACGGGGCGCGACGGAGCATCGAATTTTTCACGCGAAGCGAAATGTTTTTAAAAAATTTAGTTCTGCGCTTGGTGATTTAGTTTTTGTCTTTTTTAAACGGTTTGATTTATTTTGGTGAAGCTTTAGGTGTTTTGGGAGAGCAACTTTTAAAACAGCAGTCACATTTTTTCGCCACCTCTAGTGCCGACTGTTAATTGTCTCCTAAAATGAAATATTTTAATAATTAACGAATCTGCGGTGACGTATACGAGTGTATCTATACAGATTAGTTAGTACGAGAGTCACAAAGTATTCGTTGGCATGTACCGGAAACAAGGGTGAAATACGATTTTGGTTGTGTTAAAGGCCGTTTACAAGTAGACAATACAATATTGTTTCGTCCCAGGACTCGATCATTGTCCACGTGTAAACAGCAATTTGTAGGACAAAACATTGTCCCGAGACATCGCCATCGAGATAGACGGCAGGCTGTCTCCGCAAAAAAATGATTGCCACCCCCCCATCACGCATGGCCGCCAGAGGCCGCATTGCACTCGTGTGAACACGCACGGACAGGACTTTGTGACAATACCGATTTTCTTGACGTGAAAGTGTAGCTTACAAAATGTTTTTTTTTTTCAATTAATCCTTTTTATTGTTTAGGTCGTCCTTTTAAAATTTCCAATATACGAGTATGTTTGCATGAAATCAATACATTTTTCCATGAATTTCCGTATTGTCAGGAATATAAAAATTTTGTTATATCTATTGTATCCACATGTAAACAGCCATTTAGAGTGCGGTAGATATTTAAGATATAATCAAAGGCATGACTAAAGCATTCTATGGGATCAGTACATTTGTAACTACATTACGTTTATAGAACTGTTAAAGTTTAGTAAAATCGCTCTGACCATGAGTCAGATTTATTTATTGAAATATTAAAATACAAAGTTTATTTTTGTTTGTTTTTAAAATAAATAAGTATTTAACATACTAAAATAGAATTCCTGGATGCTCTTGATTTATAAGCCATCAGCTTGCACATGTTTTTAGGGGTCGGAATGAGATTAAAGGGAGCTGGAACTGTATCACCTTCTTCAAAGTAGGATATCCATAAAGTTGTTCGGGCGAACTTCCATTCCACATCAGATCTTTCCTAAAAATAATAATTTCATTTAAAAAAGTAGAAATAGTAAAATCAACCTTAAACAGTATTACAAAAGTAATGACAAAACAAGCATTTGTGTTTAGAATTCATAATGAATCGACGATATCAGTTACAAGCAATTGGATGTTTATATTTTAATTGCAGTTCAAAATTCCCAAAAGCGACCAAAAAATACCGCACGCCAAGAATGTTAAAGTATCTTCTTTTGAGAAAACTATAAAAAGTAGGATGATTTAAGGTACTTACAGAAATTATTTGATAGGAATTGGACATCATAGCAATTAGCATGTTGAGTAGAACAATAATGTTTACAACACTGTAGGAACCAAACATCAGCAGAGCCCAAAATCTGGTAAAACTCTTGATACCAGTCAGGTCGAAGGATGTCAGATCCACGAGGCCGAATGATGCCCAGAATAGTGATTGGGACGTTTCGAACAAGCTGTGAAAAGACTTTTAACTTAACTACATCCTTACTTGATAAATTTAAAGTAACCAGAACCTTGACGAATACACTTTAAGTAAAATAAAAGAGAATAAATATAATTACAAGACAAAACATTAGATAACATTTTATGAATATATAAGGACAATGCAATGAAAAACTTACTTTATATATCGTCTCCAGATTGAGCATGCCTTTTCTTGGCCATCGAAATCTGGAAGACCGTTTGGATGATGGAAACACTTGCCTTTCTCAAGGTCTGCATAATACCACATGAGTTGATTTAACCCTGAAATAGTTGGAAAACACATTGATATTCGACATAATACGACGAAAAAAATAAATATACACCTGAAGTTGCAATAGGTGGTGGAAATCTCGGAAAAAAAACATAATTAAATTAGTTTTAGTCAGTTATCATTAGCTACAATAACAGGAAAATGCGTAATCAACCAAAACAACACCCAGAAGCATTACAAATAATAAATCACATTGATGTGAAATCTCAGGAAAATCCTCGCAAAAACCCGGGAAGTCATAACGGAACTCAAACTCACAGAAACTCTTTTTTTATCTTCCTAATTAATTGGAATTATTTAAACAATGAGCTTACCACAGCCAAACGCAAACAGTACCAAAGTATAGATGAAGAAAAACTTGATGATATCTATAATCATTCGGCCGAGGGACACTTGGAGAGGTCCGAGGTGGGGGTTGATGGAAAATATGTGGACCAGCTTAAGGAAGCTAAATATCATCCCGGCAGCGAAGGCTCCTTCCGACAGCAGCATAGGGTCGTACGGATCCCACTGCTCTCTAGGGTACCACGGGTCTAGGCCGCGGGATGCATCTCGCTGCAACCAAAATGATGCTGGAAAGGGATACTATAGTTGGAATCACACAAGGACAATACAATAGACAGGAACTAGAATCCCAACCGTCCATGCGCTCTGTAGCTGTAAGACGTGCTGGAATATTTATTTATTGTACAGCGCCTTTGAGGTGATTTTCTCGAAAATGGCGCTTTATAATTATCCAAACATATATATATTGGACAGCTCCGTGAACAGTTTCGACCACGCAGGATAGGACAATGGGACGACTTATCTTTTTTTTTCTAAGAGCGGGTATGAAAAGAGGTCACAAAACCTCTAAAACGGATCCGGGTAAGTGGGAAGGGCTCTCAATGTCCTCCGAATTTCTTTTGAATTTTCTTTTGAACTACCCAAAAAAATAATTTTGCGTTCCATTTTCAACGCGTTGTCAATAACTCACTATTAGAAAATGAGAATTGAATTGGGGTCGAGTGGAATGCGAACCACGGACTTTTGAGCCGTGAGTCCAAGACACTAGCCACGGGACTACAACCCGGTTCAGAATATATTGTATTGTCTTCGTGTGAACGATGATTAAAGCAAGTTTAAAAGGTTTCTTAGAATGATATATTATGAAGAAACTTATTACCAAACGTGATTCAAGTTGCAAACAAAACGAATCTTTAAATGCTTGAATCTAAAATAAAACTAATTCCGATTCAAACTTTTTTTATTTTTAATTGTTACATTAATAGAACGTAGAAAACAAAATACCTGTACAATGAACCATGAAGCAAAGCGCAGACTTATCCAAGCGATGTAAAAAACGTGTGTTATGAAGTCGACTACATTCCATAGGTCATTTATATACTCCAACAGACCCCCTGACCAAAGTGATCTAATTTCAGACCAAATGAGACCTGAAAACGTTCATTTTCATTTAATAGCTGAAAATGGAAAAATTATGAATTTGTCTTAAACAAACAGCCAATATGCTTAAATATTTCAATCTTCTTGTTAACTATACTCATATCGAAAAAAAAATAGATTATGAAAAATTTCCAAGAACACACAAATCATACAATATCAAAAAAGTACAAACTTATAATGTAGACGATGACGCTAAATTCAATGACTCCAGGAAGTGCTCCTCTTTCTCTTTTCTTCCATCCATTCAGTATGGAGAGCATCCAAGGGTTTCCAAACCATTCCAAGACCACGTATTCTGCTCTTTGGGATGCCAAACCAAGAAGCACTGAAAGTTTTTGAAAAAAATAGAATTAAGTTTTTAACAAATTACAACAGGGATGGAGAATACCTTAAATAAGGGAATATGGAAGTCTAGGCATTTACAGGGCTTATGACCTATCATTGGCTGGTTTAAGTGGCCACTTTACACACTGTGTAACATTCACCATTTTGCCTATGTTTGAACATCCATAATTCTTCAATTCTTCCATTTGTTGATTTTAGTGAAGTTAATGAGCTGAAACCTTTATTGTTGTGAAGAGATTCATCTGACTGAATTTGAAACATTTGGACAAACTCAAATATTGTATTGAGTTTTTCACTGACATTTTTTGGTGGAACTACATTTTTATTATTTTAAAAATAGAATTGAAAAAGCTTAATGGACTTTGACTTTGGTTAAAGAAATATTATTTCAAGTATCAAAATAAACAACAAAGTAAATGGTTAAAGAAGTATTTGCATTATTATGATTGACCAATTTAAAAAAAATGAGATCATTTTCAGTTAGTCGTAATATCTGCATTAGGAAATTAAAAATGGAATTGTGGCTTGAATTTCGGAACTTTGATTTTTCTGTTATTGATATTGTCATGAAACTACATAAAAGGCAGTTTTATTTTGGTGAGCAATCCTGATTATTCCAATTTTATATCTCTTTTTATAGACCATCGACCCATTGAGAAATCAGATATTGTTATGATTTATTTGATCATGCCAACTATTTATTTTCTTCTCCGTTTTTATCCAACACCCAATGTTACCATTCACTCATACCATGGTACTCAGTTTAACTATTCTTCCACTATCCATTCGTTCCACCGCTACATCACAAGAAATCAATACGGTTTATATATAAAATCTTACTCAGAAAAAAAGCGTAGGAGGTGCTGTGGCAAATGAATTTAACAAACGGCTTCTTCATGAACTGTCCCCAGGTGGAGTTAGGGGCCATCATATATATGGAAGAATATACAGGGAACATGGCTCCGAGCTTCATAACCTGGAATAGTTGGCCTACCATTCCTTTTCTTCTGAAACCCGGAAGACCTTCGTACCAAATAGCCGCAAGAAGTTGTTGGACGTTGGGATGAGCAACAAACTAAAAAAAGATTTTAAGATTAGTGAAAATTCTTGAGATTCAATAATTTTATTTTTATTATTTTTTATATTATTAATTTATTATTAATCAGAAAGATGAACATTTTTTTTAATGCAACATGTAATAATCTTAAGTAACTTAAATTGCTCAAAATAAGACGGGGGAGAGACTATCACTCCTCTCACTTCTGTTCACTGTACTTCATAGTCCTAATGCTCCAATGTACCTCCGCGAAAAATTTCAACGCTCATCAGTTCATGGTTTACCTCTTCATTATTTTTCTTGAAACACCTTCTAAATTCCCATCATCAATTCCTCCTTCTTCTCTAACTCATATAGTGTCCATGCGGTTTGATTGTAGAATCATCTCCCACCCCTTATCAAAGAAGTTTCTACAGTATCTCTGTTTAAATCACGCGTGAAAATACATCCCTTTCTCTTCCTAAGTCTTTTCTCTTTTCCTCTCTTTATTTACCCGTATATACAATTTATCGCTAGTTATAAATATTAATTATATCGCTAGTTATAAATTTGTATAGTTATTTTATTTTTTCTACCATTCGTTTTGAAACTTGCATGATATAAATAAAACCTTTTATTATATTAGTTGGTTGGAAAAAACGCCATTTACCAATAAGCCCGCAAATATAAAAATATGGATGTACAATAAGTTAAATAAAATAAACATGTTTCAATTTAAATTATTGATTGATGGGTTAAGGTTACATTATTTTACCAATAGCAGTAAAATAATGTAAAAACAATTTTACCATTTTTTGCTTAAACTTAATAGCCAGTTTAAGTCTGTCCAACGTTTGTCTTTCTCCAGGATCCCAAACATCTTGATCCAATGGGTTATAATTCAGCATCACTTCTAATTCGTGAGAAGTTCTAGCATGGTCTAGTAATGCGGTAGAAAAACTTTGGCAAAGAGCTCGTAATTCCTGAAATTGAAGTATCAAACCTTGATCAATTATCAGATGTTTAAAAAAAACCTTTAACTACTTCGAGACACCAGCAGATCAATCAGTTAAGTTAATTTATATGTTAATATTATTTTACCGACATAATTTTAATAATTCATATTTGAAGTATGAATTATAATTGTATAAATAGTAGTATGTTTTTCCTATTAAAGACTAGATCGATATTAATTTATTTATATCCACATATTGCAAATTATATGGAAAATATGTAGCTATTTTATTTTGCTTTTTTTTACATACGTATTAAAACTTAAAAATAAATAAACCTTGCTTGGTATGAAACTAATTGATCGTTAAATAATTTCTCAAGCGTAAAATTAGTTTAAAAATGGACATACGAACAATTTTTAAATAATTCCTTTGGCACATAGCGAACACAAAAAAAAAATTATCCACAAAAAATAATTGTCATCTGAAAGTATTTATTTTTCCATTTTCCGAAATAAAACAAAAATTAAAATATTCGAAGTAAGATGAATTAAACAAAAATCTTACATTATATTCAGCTCTAAATTCAGTCTCCATTCGACTTAATCTTCTTAACTCCCACGAGAGTTGGAAGGCAGTTAGCACAGGGTCGGGGGATGATAGCGCTATGAGGGATGGTGATGTAAGGGCGCGGTATGCATTAATACGCGCTTGTGAGTGCCGTAATGAATCTCTAGAACTAGACTCTACACAATCATCACATCCACATCTGAAATCAAAGTAGTCATATAAAAATAATCAATACAATACACAGTGATAACACAAAAGAAACGAGTGATGGATTTGGAAATAACAAAAGTTAGTAAAAAATACGAATGTCAACATAATAATAATATTATCATTACCCACCAATAACACGTTATTTGCTAAAAGTAAAAAGAATATAAGAAATTAATTCAAATGATATGACTTTAACATTGTCTAATTGCCAAGTTCGACTTTTTGCAGATGATACCTTAATTTATGTAGCTGATAACGAATATGATTCAGCAATAAGGAAAATAAATGCAGAATTAAAAACAGTCTCCAAATGGCTTAAAGCAAATAAGCTAAAACTAAATGTAGGAAAAACAAAATGTATGATAATGGGTAAGAAACGCTGTTTTAACAGTGATCACAGTGTTGAATTAGATGGAGAAGTTCTTGAGAATGTTGAAAGCATAAAATATCTAGGAGTTTGGATTGACTCTAAATTATCTTTTTCAAAAAATGCAGACTATACGAGTAAGAAAATCGCAAAGAAGGTATCCCTGTTAGGAAGGATAAGGAATAAATTGGACATTAAAACCTCTCTGTTGATATTTAAAAGTATTATCGTTCCCCACATTGATTATTGCTCCAGTATTTTATATTTAAGTAATGAAGGAGATCTAAAGAGACTCCAAATAATACAAAAAAAGCGATGAGGATAATATTAAGATGTGTGAGACGAACAAATGTTAAGAAAATGATTCAACTTCTAGATATTATGACAATTGATCAAATAATCAAATTCAATGTTGCCAATGAAATAAACAAAATTATTAAAGGAATAGTTCCGAGATATTTTCAAAATAAACTAAAAAATAATGAGTTCTTTCATAACTATGCAACAAGAGGATCTAAAAATATAAGACTGGAAAAGAAATCAAAAGCAATGTCCCAGAACTGCCTTATGTACAAGGGAATAAAACTATTTGAAGAAATGCCAGAAAGCATAAAAAATTAAATGAATGTAAATATATTTAAAATTAAATGTAAAAAGTATATATGTGAAAAATATTAGGTAATATATAGCGAAAAAAGTGAATATAATTAATGAAAATGTACATATGAAACAGTTAAAATTATAAATTAGGATACTAAGTGTATATTAGTGATAAATAATGTTAGAATAAGTATAGATGTAAATATTGTGTTGTAAATATATATTAGACTATGTTACATAGAACTAAATAAATAAATAAAATAAAAATAAATAAATGCACATACACACACACACACGGACGTGGGCCCGTATTACAACAGGAAGTTAACGGTTATCGTCTATTTGATCTTTTTTAAATTTTATTTAAATATTACATTCAAGTACATTTATAACAATTCAATTATGTTATTACAATATTTAATTATTTTTTTTATGCTGTTCATCTCCAATTTTTTACTGCCCTTGTTTGTCTTTGCCATACAGTTTTATATATTTTTTTGTTCAGTTTTTTGTATTTATGTTTCTTCATGTAACTGTTGTAAGTGGCTTAGGCCGCAAATATAATAAATAAATAAATAGATAAGCCCTTTGCTTGGAGAGGGACTTACACTGACTTAGTAGTAGGTATTATAAGTAGTTTTTACAGCAAAAATATAAAAATATTAAAAATAAATATATTGATATTCTTCATTACTCCTTTATAAATCAAACGTTTTTTTGCAAGATATTTCTTTAATTACATACATAAATACAATCAGCACTATAGAAATAAACATACAATTGTAAGTTATCCAGATGCTAACTCTGAATTACTTGATAAGTTGGAACGATTTCAGAATGTTTGTATACGTTATATCTTTGATCTTTGTAAATTCGACCACATAACCGAATATCGCACGCAACTACACTGGTTAAGTATCAGGCATAGAAGAAACATTCACATTCTATTCACTATATTTTGAATAATTCCACTTCGCATGTTTATTTGAGAGAGCTCTTCCAACCTTTATCACAATACGGACTATATCTTCGTTCCAGTAATGAGAGAACCCCTTTTAATACCCTTTCATCGCTCTAAAGGGAGAAAGCGCTAATTGGTCAAATAAATAAGCGGAAGTGTACAAAGTATTTTTAATTTGTAGATTTTTTTTAAAAGCCAATCAACAGGCTTAAGAAAGCGCTAATAGATTGGCATTTATGAGTAATACTTAATTTAAACATTCTTAATATCTACTTAAATTAACAAAGTGTATAATTAACAAAAGGTATGTATATATATAGCATAATCTAGGCGGAAATAGCAAGTGTGACATCGCGAGTCAGGAGAGACAACACCGCTTGCTTCTGAAATGCCTGCCCTTGCTGTAGGAATACATCGACAGTACCGCTTAGTGAGATTTCGTTCACTGTTCTGAGGATCCTTGGCAGAGGGGAAAAGATCCGATGTTAGTTTTATAATTTCCCACAGCAGACAGGATTGGTACGCAAGTTACGGCGAGGTACATTAAGGTTTATCTGAGCAAGGATATCATGGGCATCTATAGAGTTAGATATTAATTTGTGCAAGAATATCAAACCAGCCAAAATCCTTCTGAATTCTAAACTAAAGATATGAAAATACTCTAGACGATCATAATAGTTGATTATGAAAGTATTTGATCCGATTCTAAATATTAACAATTTTAAACTTATATCAAAATATACGTTATTTTATCAGTAAGTAAATCAGTGTTAACTCAATGTATTAAGTAAAATTAAGTTTTTTGTATGAAAAATAGAATATGCGTACCATTTTTTTGAAACATGTTCAATTACAGGTTACCGACAGAGATACATTAAATTTTCATACTCGTACCAATATGCATAATTTCGTACATAAATTTCGATTTTACTTTATAGACAGTCGAAGATAACTCTGTTAATTTCCCATTTTAATAGGGGCCCTTAGAGAGACTGTCGATACCATGTGCTTCGCCTTGAGAACGAACACATATAAATTTAGTATTATATATCGAAATTTATTTGCAACACTGAGGACAAAAACTTTTGAGAAGCGAACATGGAAGTTTAGCCATTTATACGGTTTATGACCTGTTATTGGGATATCAGCAACCACTTAAACCAGTCGCCACTTTATTGTACGCTTTGATAAATAATAAACACACTGAATGAAATTTGAAAATGGCTAAAGAAAAAAAAATACATACCTTACATCATGAGGCATCGGTATCGTAGCTCCCCTATCTAAAAGGATCTTGAGTATTTCATAATGATTCCTATGGGCAGCAAGGATTAAGGGAGTAATATCAGGAGTAAAAGTTGAACAGGATCTATCTACAGCTTCCCAACTCTGAAAATCATAATACCGAAGATAATATCATACATTTTTAATGATTAATGTTTCTATGAAAAAAATAAATTATTCATTTTATTTATTTTTCTTATTTTATTTATTTAATTCATTTTGTTCATTTAAGTGATTTGATTCATTTCGTTAATTTATTTTTCATTTTTATTCTATTTAACAGTTTATTAAACATTATTAGAGACATAAGTCCCAACTCCATGGCACTAAAAGTCTTGTGTTGAATTGGGACGAGCAATTAGTTGACACAGACACAAGAGTATATGATCACAAATATTTTTTAGGATCAGATACACAACAATAATAATAAAAACAATAAAAAAATATATATGGCACATCAATATGGTAAACAGTAAACTCAAGCTTAGTATATAAGAAAAGAGTTTACATAATTGTATGTGTGCGACGTTTGTATTTATGTGAGTTGGTGAATGAGGGTGTATGCGCGTGTGTGAATAAATGAGGGAGGTTGCGTGTGTGTAGGTGCGTATGTAAAAATGTAATTTAAAACGTGTATTTATATTGAATGAGAACTTGGTAACAGGTTTGAAAAGAAAATATAAAAAAAACAGTTTTTACCTACTTTCGAAACCTTTTTAAAAATAAGTTTCTTAAGCAATGTTATGATGCTTTGATTATATTTTTTAAAAATATGGTAAACTTCAAACCTCAAAATGGATTTTATTTAAAAATTTAATTGATACATATTGAATGAATAATGTGCAACTAGTCCCATATAATACAGTAGGTAACTACAAAATGCATTGCAAACGATGTATTTTCAACAATAAAGAAAGCAGGGTTTAACAAAAAAAAACACACATTATATGCATATGTATAATATATATAAATAAGAATAACATAAGCTTGATATAAGTGATTCGAATGATAAATGTCATTTATTCAAATGAATCAGGATGTGGTCTCGTGGCTAATGTCGCGGACCCACGGGTCAGAGATCCGAGGTTCAAACCCTACTCTACCCCGACATGATTCTCATTTTCTACCAGTGAGTGAAAATGGCTTAAAATGAAATATTTCAGTGAATATTAAAAAAAAACGGTTTTTAAAGGTGTATTTTTGTATTCACTGAACAATCAAGCACCATAAAGAGTTTTAATTTAATTAAGTTTACAAAAATAGTATATATGTAATTCACTCGCAATACAAAAACATAAATCAGATGGATTTAAGTTCTTGTATTTTGTAAAATAATATGGAACTTTTTCTATTTTAAAATTTGAATTCAAAGTAAATTTTTCAAATTTATTTTCATATATTCATACGAAATTCTTTAAGCACTAAATACGATTGTACATTCTCAGTTTTTTAAATACAATCTTAATGATGTTTAATGAAATAATGCAGGACGTAAATCCTCCCCATCCTATAATTCCGTACTGTAAAATCAATTTTATTTTGGCAAAAAACACAACCTTAAATATATGTATGTAATAAAAATCTATTTGAACGTACATATGGGTTTCCCGGGACATGATGTTCCTCTTCCCACTGAAGAAGTAACTCCACCGCCTCCACATATTCTTCTTTGATGCTGTGAAGAAGAGCATCCTGAAAGAAAATATAGAGTATGTAATTATTATACTTCTTCATTTTTATCATCTTCTTCATTATCTTGCTCAATGTTGAGCATTGTGGGCTCGCTGATTCCAAAACATTCGGGATGTTTCGGAATCAGTCGGGTGATTAGTTATAGCTCTGCACAAAATCAGCCTTGAGTAGTACCTGCTGACGCGACCCAACATAAACATTCTCATTTTCATTGTAGTATCTCGACTACGCCATAAATATTTGTGAATTCAAATAATCTCTTTATAAATATTTTATGATGTTCTATAGTAACGAATAACGAATTATTTGCGAAAGCTACTTATGCTAATGATCTGGTGTTAATTCATTATGTATTTTTATATCTTTTGTATGCAGAGATACATACATGTACATTTATATTTTTCTTGTTATTTTTCTTTTTATACCCATGTTTTAATATTGGTTTTTAGTTTTTTAATTGTTGTATATTTAACAAACTCATTATATTCTTATATTTTATGTGCCGTATAATAAATACTTTTTTTTGTTTGTTCAGAAAAACAACAGCAATACAAAAACATATATACAACGTTATAAAAAACATACAATATTGCCAAAGACGTTTTTTACAGAAATACAATTATAAAAATCCAGTTTAGTTAGATATTAATATAAAAGTGCATGTGTGCGAGTTTTTGTGTGTGAGGAAGCGTGAGTAAGGGAGTGAAGTGTGTTTTTTTTTTTTTTTTTTTAATTCATTTTTGCACCACAACAGGTCAGGAGGCCCAATTACAGTGGTGAATTACATCACAGAACACCCAGGCTTGAGAAAATACACATTTTTAATTTTTGTGTTCTCACCGGTTTTGGTAGGTATGTGAATATATGTGTGAGCGTATATGGGTGTGAGGGTGGGATTATGGAAAGGGTGAGTGTGTGTTTAATACGAGTGAATAAATTATTATTATCTTAAATTTAAAATGTAAAAAACATTTTTTTTTATAAAGATTAAAAAAAAAAGTTTTTGAATTCTTATTTTAAAAATGGGTTTACTGCAGTTAAATATATCTATGCTTTTGAAAAATACGTTATAATTACTCGCCAAGCGAATCAGAGGAGAGTTCTGTGCATAGTTGATGCAAACTGTTGGTACATGGAAAAGAGATAAATTCGTGTGACGGGTGCGGTGTGCATTAAGGGCCAACTCGGAAACCAGAACAGGACTGTTTCGGTTATTACTGGGGTGGATAACGCGTCAGCAATCTGCATCCGACACTTCCGCTATTTACGAAGCCATTTCAAGTAGATTCTGAAACATCCCGAACGGATAAGGCGTCGTGTATTTATGAATATGCAGTCGGCGCGGCGCGGAGAGATTTTTTTCCCTTTGTCTCGAGTCCTTCAGCTCGAATCAAGTGCTATTTAAAGGGTAGATTCACTATCTATGCATATACTGCCTTTTTATATTAAACGGAACAGAACGGCATATCCCTTTGGATACTAAACAATGTGTTGATTACAGTTTAATTTGCGCACGCAGTAACCAGTGGACTTTTCATACAAGCGTCACGTCGCGTCGGTCAAATAAAACACTAACATGTTAGAGGTTTACTAAATTAATTGTTGCTTACCTTGACTTTAATTCCTCCTTCTAGCAATAGCCTTATAAGTTCAATATTCTCATTTTCTATAGCAGCTATTAGAGCAGATCTGTTGAGAGGATCTACACAATTTATATCGAGAATATGTGACTGATCGGGATGATATTCCTCTAGCAGACTGAAAAAACAAAAGAAGGCAAATAAAATCTATTGCAACTGAGAAGAAAACATTTTTGAGAAGGGAATATGGAAATCTAGGCATTTACAGTGCTTACGAACTGTCGTTGGCTGCTGTAAGTGACCATTTTATACATGGTAAAATTCACCATTCTTCCCATGGTTAAACATCTATATTTCCTCAACTCTTCCATCTGTTGATTTTGCTATTCTGGTTTGCTAAAAAATCCTTCTGCAAACGGTGCTGTAACATCAAGTTGCATTAAGCAAAAGACGAGATATTATGAAATTATTTAATATAAGAAGAAAAAAATAAACATAAATTTACTGTTTAACAATATTTTATTGAAGAAAGCGTTCCTCTGTTATTGGTGACGTCCGTCTACTCCCAACTGAAAGAATGCCTCAATCGATTTTTTTTTTCTTTAAATGCTCTTCTTGATGCTTGGCAATCACGATGGGAATCTTCCTCTTCAGGGAGGGTTACCTTCCTTTTTTTCTTTCAAACCGTGAGCGATTAAAATCTTCTTGGGTTATCCCCGATCACCGGACTACGCAGTTTTTATAAATTCAATTAAAAAATATTTCTTTTCAATATTGTTGATTCCCCTTCGTGGTGCTGCGGATATCCTAATCAGTTTTCTGAACACATCCTGTGGTCTTGTCCCTTTTCCCCTCTCAATGATTACAGAATGGAGCTTCTCGCTACTATCCGTGGCCCTGTCGTAGGTCTTGTCAGATATACAGATCTGGTGGCTTTCAAAAATTATTTTCAAAGGTTTTAAAAAGTTTTGTAATCATTTCGGCGAATAGATCATGTTCAATCAATTTAATCCCAGTCAGAGAATAATTCACTTCCCTCTTTTCTTAATCCAATGAACTACATATTATATACTTTTGAATTACTTTCTTTCAGCACAAAGATGCTAAGGCTACCAGATTACAGAGAGGTCCTTCAGGCAGCTTTTCTCGTTTGGCAACGAGCAAATTTTCCGTGTATGTGGGCACCGCCAAGGATACTTTTGTATTTAGATGCGGTGTCATACTTTATAAAAAATAACATAATTCAGGCCCGTTATAGAAAAATACGAAATAACTTCGAATTTAAAAAATAAAAGATATACATAAAGTACTGTATTCTATATAAACTTACGTGACATCATAGCGACACAAGGGTTAATAACTCCCTAGGAAATAAAATCCCGCCTGTCTACAAACATTTGAAAATGCACTAATTATGAAAGCTCTGCACTCCTAATGAAATATCTGGCAATGTGGAAGTTCAGTGTTTTTTTGATATTTTTATTATTTGTTAATAGACTACTATTTATTTTTTAATTCTTATGTATTAGATTATCAGCGCTATGATATTTTAAAGTTATGTATTTTTTAAATTACTTCGCGTGTGACATTTCAAGTTCTCTTCCCCTTCTTCTCGATGAGTTCTGCGGATTGGTCAGTTGACTTGCCGTAAACCGAAAATCTACCCCAATCATCTTACCATTCTTTGATTCGGAAGAACTAGCGACGTCATGGAAAGTAGTTTGTTTTAATTGAAATAATTTTTCACACATTTTTAAGAAACTTCGCAGTAAAATTCAATACCGCAGGCGGGGGGTAATACATTTTTTATATCTAATCGTAGGGTTGAATTTCCTTATTTTCATAAATTTCCATGGAAGTTTACACATACGCAACGCCCAAAAAAAGATTTTTATTTTTGTACATTTTCTTGGACCAGTTTGTTATTTTTTTTTATATTTATTTTTTTAAATTTTTTTTTTTTTTTACAATATACATAAGAGGTAAAACAGGGTATTTAAAAAAATAAAGGATAATTACATAGCAATGAAATACATATAATAATAGTAAAAATAGTAAACAAAAATCCCACACAGGCTTGGCCTGTTCGTGGGTATACAAGAAAATTCTAATGAATTTTTGCTCCTACAATAAATATACAGTTATAATATTTTTGTGTTACATAAGAAAGAGAAAATAAAATATTCTGTAAAAGATTATATGGATTTTTTTTTTTGTAATTAAAAAAGGAAATAAAAAATATTTTTAAAAAAACATTAAAATATTCCTTATAAAGGGCAACAAAATAAATCACAGAAAAAAAAATTCTTATCTTTGGTTTGTATCTAGGATAGTGCGTGTTTTTTGAAAGAAGGAAAATTTTAAAAGTTTGGAATCAATGAAATATTATCATTAAAAAAAGTAATAAAACATTTTTAGGCCTATAAAATATGCATGTCTCTGTGCGAGCCTTGTTTTACAATGTGGTATTTTTAACACACGATTCCTTCTTTGACTTGATCTATTTGAATTACTTGTAAATAAATTTTGGTTCTTAAATATATATTTTAAACATTGAAAACAATATATTTGTCTTATATCTAAAAGTTTAGCTTCTTGGAACAATTGGAAAGAGGGAAAAGTGAGATTTTTGTGAAGCATTTGATCAGTAATATTTAGTAATTATTTCGATATTATATATTCATTGAAATAATTCAGTGAGATGTCCCTCGCCCGCATCAATCATCATCTTTATAATTTCACAAAAATCAACAGTGCAACCACTCCTTCCACTTACCCGAAAACCGTTTTAAAGACCAATGGTCTTTCTATCGGTTTCACTTTTGCTAAAGAAGCAATTCTTTTTCTCATAAATCGAGTGGCTTCATTTTTTTACCATGTCATAACTCTACTCCCTTCATTGCACTGTAATATGTTTGTTGTAAGTAAAAAAATAAAATGAAAATGTTTTCTCATAAGCAAACTGTGAATATTAATTAATAAAACTGGTAGCCAACAGACTGTTCTATGTTAAGAAATTCGGCACTTCAGGTTTCAAAAAAATAATCAAGATAACCTGCGAT
Organism: Micrasema longulum; assembly: GCF_059751315.1. Classification (NCBI taxonomy): domain Eukaryota; kingdom Metazoa; phylum Arthropoda; class Insecta; order Trichoptera; family Brachycentridae; genus Micrasema; species Micrasema longulum. Next base: position 449,427 of record NW_028278789.1, read on the forward strand.
TGGTGTACCAATGCAGTGCCCTATGCACCATTAGGTGCGGAAAGAGAATGGTAATGATTAAAAAATAGTTAAATTTAAATTTGGATTGTAAATAATAAATGTCCTATACTCGTATTATAAAAGTATTACGAATTATAAACGCAAATAAAATTATATGTTTGAAATAATTAAAAAATGTTTTTATAAAAACGAATAAAGAGGAAATGTTTAAAGGAATTGAAAAATAAAAAATGAATTCAGAGGTAAATTTATTTTGATGATAATAAAACACATTTATCATTAGATAGCAATTCGCCCCGTATAAGCAGATAAAGTTTGTACTGGAAGAAATAATACAAAAGATGGACCGTTTGCATTATTCAAGTGCGACAAATGAGCCCGGTAGGCTTCTGATTGAAATGATAAGAATAATAATAAAATAAATAAAACAACTTTGTTTTAACCTCTTATATACAAGCTATACAAGCCTCTTTATCAAAGTTTACTTAACGAATGAATTGTATCCTATTTTACTCTATCAGTATTATACAGCACATATAGAATGAATAAGTAAAGTGTTTTTTTTAAATGATGGGAAGCGTAATTGGATAAAAAAGCTTGTATAGCTTTGAAACCTGTCTGTAGAAAAAATAAAAAATAAGCGGTTAAAAATCAAGTTGTTTTATTTATTTATTTGTTTATTTATTTATTTACGGTTCCATGAACCTTCAACATAATTACAATAAAACCAATGAAGTAAAATACAAGAAAAAATAACATTATATTAAAAAAGAACAAAAACATCGAGAAAAGTATACAATGGTAAACAGTATTTATATATAAAAAAGAAATATCACATTTGTAACAAATATAAATATTTACCTATGTAAATGAAAGATAAATGAAAGAAAATAGCAGTTTTCAAAAAGAGGAAGAGAATAAAAAAAAGTGTATTTAAAGGAAAGTAAAAAAAAGTTTACTTCATGGTTTATATAAAAATTAATACTAAACAATAATAAATTTAAAAAAATAATTATACACACAAGAGTGAAGAACTTATCATTATATGAATGTTTAATTGTTAATTCTTTTTCAAAACAAAGGACTTGATCATCAGCGGCGTGGGGAAAAATAAATCTAAATCATCACTGTCTAGATTTGCAAGTCGCTGCATGCGAATTATTGGTGAGTTCAATGAATAATTAGTACCATGATAATGACTAAAACAAAAAAATAGTCTATAATATATAGATAATAATTATATTCCATATTTTCATTTCATGTTTTCGGATTCGATGAAACATTTTTTAAGGATCTTAGTTGTTGTTTTACTCTAAATTACTAACGAATTAATTCGATGTTTTAGAGAAATACATATCATTTTTATTTTCTGAAGGCGATATTGAAACTGAAATCATGTAAAAGTTAAGAGAATAAATAATGATGTTATTATGGTATCAATGAAAGTTGTCTGCCAACTAAGCAGACTAGCATTATCAGCTTTTTTCCTTTGGTAGGCTTCGCGGATTTTCTCCTTATGTAGAAATCCGGAGCGGCGAGTTACGCTTAGTTTACATAGTAAATACAAATTCTCAACCTACATTGAACTTAAATAGAAATATTCACATATTATTGAATATATTTCTTAACGTATGCTCAACTTTGCATACATATATTATTTTTTATAAAAAAATAAATATTTGCGTTCTTATGATTTACTCAAACATTTCAATTTTGGGGCCATTTTCAACGAGTTGTAAATAACCCACTACAAGAAAATGAAATAAAGTTGTGGTATGGTGAGATTCGAACCTCGGACCTGGTGTTCAAAAATCACACAAATTTATCTACGTAAGTCACCCATACATAAGCAATACATTTTCACTTTTATTATTATTCAATATGAAACAAATATATACAAAATTAATTTAAGGTTCCCCCTCACCAGGAAAACATGTTCTAATGAGAGGACTGTACACGTACAGTGTTTAAAATAAATTTCAAAGTATACTTTTTTCATCTTATTTTTGCTTATGATATTTATACAGTCTTAAAGAAAAACATTATCTTTATTATTTTATTAGCTGTGTTATAACATCAAGTGTCCCATCTTAAATTCTCATATATTAAAAATAAATAAATTATATGGGAGTTGCTTTATTATTTACCTTGCTTATAATATACAAGGTTTATATTTTAAAAAGCGGATTTTTCTGCAATTAAATATCCTAAAATTTATCTAAACTATTGAGATCAGGAGGGATATATTAATGTGGGCTAATCAGGAACTTCTCAGCATTTGCTCACGTGGAGAGGAAACCACTGAAAACTCTTCAAGAGAAATCGGCATGTTGGCAGCAGTCAACAGGCCTTCCGTTCCACTAGAGGAGTGTTCGGCATTTTGTTCCCTACTTTGGTTTATTTTACCAATTTCCTGCGCTATATTTATCATGTATGATACTACCTCTCGTGTGAGTTCTTGATTACCTATCACCGATGGAATGTCGCATAGATCTTCAAATTCTCATATATTACAAGCCTAAGATATTCAGTAATTAAGTTTTTTTTTTACTGCATATTTACTTTGATAATAATATATGGAACGTTAAAGCATGCATAATATCTTGTAGATCAGAAAATTTTCTCAAGAATGACGTATGGGCTTTACCATTTTATTTAACTTGTGATGCTCATTTTTTAATTTGAAAAAAAAACGAACACAACTTATGTTTGCACCCAAGGTAATAAAATGTGATCACTGCTCGGGAATATTTTTTTTCGCATAATTTGTATTATTGATTTCAATGCAAACCCACTGCTATAAATTCCGTATAAAAAAATTATTTTATTTATCATACTATAAACGCATAAAATGTAATAGACAAAACGAAACTTTTAATCCAAACAGTATTTTTAGGCAGCTACGAAGATTTTCAAAAAATAGTCTCTAGAATGTATGATGTATGCCCGGAGAGCGAATTGGCAATGAACGAAAGTAAGTCAAAAGCGATGGTATTTGAAAGGGGAAGTGAGGTTCCACTGACCGCATAATAAATGAAAACAACGAATGTCTCGAACAAGTAGAAGAATTTGTGTATCTGGGAAGCGTGTTTTCAAGAAACGGAAGAGTAGAAAAAGATGTTAAAAGGAGAGTGAATGCAGGGAACAAAATGAACGGCGCAGTAATTGCTGATGAGAATATGTCAATCGAAGCTAAACATAAACATACTAACTGGTAGTGCATAACGGAGTTTTAGTAGCAACACTTATGTATGTAAGTGAAACATGGAATTGGCAGAGGAAGATGAACGAGTGAACGCGATTGAAATGCGATCTCTTCTACGAATATGTGGGAAATCAATGTATGACAGGGTAACGTATGATGAAATCAGGCAAAAGTGTAAATCTGAGTCTGAGGCATTTATTTATTTTTTCATATTTTTTCTATTATAAACTATGAATAATGTGACTTCAGGACACTTAACAATGTACTTAAAAAATACATTTGAGAATAAACAAAGAAGACTAAATTAATAAACAGAGATAATTAACCAAATGTTTACACAGTTTTAAACACTACGTATTTATGTTTATAATTAATTTACCTATATGTACATCTATATTATTTATATTACAAAATGCACAATGAAAGAACAAAAACATCACATAAGCTATACATTTGTGGAACAGTTGATTCAATATTGGTTTGGGCGAATGAGACAATCCATTTTACTTCTACCTAGCTCCACTATCCATTTTTTTATAGCCTTTTTGAACATTTTCTCGTTACTGATTCTTTAAATAAATAGTGGAAGTAGGTTATAGATTTTAATTGAATAATACTTAAAATCCCTTTGTCCGAAAGTGGTATTAGTTTGTATTACCTGTCATTGGCAGGTTTAAGTGGCCACTTTACACGCTGTTTAATAATTTGTTCAGAAAACATATCGCTATTGGAACTCCGAGTCTCATAACGATGAGAAACTGATGGTTGTGCATCTCTGTTAGCATGTGTGATTACCACTGCCTTTAGTTTATATTATTATCTGATTTTAAAGAAGTTAATATTTTACTTTTTGTTGATGACTAAAAAATATATAAGAATATAAAAGATGTTACTGATTGTTATATTCTTCAAGAAAATATAAATAGATTGTACAAGTGGTGTAGTTTAAATAATCTTCAGTTAAATATAGGTAAATGTCAAAGTACAACCTTCCATAGATGTAAAAACCCCATTAAATTGACATATATTTTAAATTGTATTGATTTGATAAGAGTGTCTCAAATAAAATATCTGGGTATTTTGCTTGATGAGAAACTACAGTTCACTTTTCATATCAATCAGATAGCTAATGATGGAATGGAGATGCTTGGTTTTATTTTGAGAGTAGCGTCAAATTTCAAAAATGTTTTTACTGTGAAACAATTGTACTGCTCATTAGTAAGGAGTTGACTTGAATACAACTCTTCGGTTTGGTCTCCCTACTATGAAATTAATTCACATGCTATCGAAAGGTTACAAAATAAATTCTTGCGTTTTATAAATTAAAAATTCCCCCATAAATACATAAACGACTTCTCACTCGTTATTTATAAGAAAAATAATGGATTTATTTTTAAATATATTATTAATTTAACTTTTTTCCTTGAATACGTGATTTTTTTATTTATTTATTTAACATGTTAGACATAATTTAAATTGTACATTGGTGGATTTGCTGCCAAATGGCAACTTCTTCCAACCAACTGATGATGATGATTTCACTAAATAAAGGTATTATTTAGTTAATTAAGGTTTTATTTTTATTTTATGGCTCAAAAAACTTATACTTTTTAAAATACTAATGTATTATTTTTTTAATTATTATTGTTGTCTAGTTATTCTCAACTTAACTGTGTTATATTTATATTTAGAACATAAGATTTTCTCATGGTTATTGTTATATTTTATTTATCGATGTTATGTTTATTTTTTACTTTTTGTTTTTTGTATAGTATGTTCACTAAATTTTTTAGTTTTAATTATTCTATTATTTCATACTATGTACTACATGTTTATTGTGCACTTCTGTGATTATTTCTGAAAATTTTTATTTTTTTGTAAAAGGTTCCTTGAACCGTTGATGTATAAATAAATATTAAGCAATGTGAATTCCTTGAGTAAATAATCATTTTAATATATGTTTTGCAAGATATTGAGTTTTTAATACTTTAATGGAAAAATTTATTCACCTTCTGACGGTTGCACAGTCTCCTCTTTCAGCATGAAGAAGAAATGATTTCTCCTGTGCAGTGAGGACGTGTTCTGTTACCGTCGCTCGAAGGTCGAGTTGGGAAGAATGACTTTCCATCCCTGACCCCAGCAACTCTTCGTTGGATTCCGTCACCTTCATGGTGGAAAGAATATGGTAGTTTTACACCATAAAGAGACCTGGTAAATATTAAGCATACATAAAATACAAAAGCCAATTCATTCATCTAAAAACAGATTTATGATTTAAATTTTCATTGCTATAAATCAATAATATAATATATATATTTTTTTGATATTTGTTTTTTTTTACAATAAACATAAGAAGTAAAACAGAGTGTACAAAAAAAAATAAAGGATAATTACATAGCAATAAAATACATATTAACAGTAAAAATAGTAAACAAAAAAATCCCACAAAGGCGTGCTTATAAAAGAAATGTTTATGAATTTTTGCTCCTATAATAAATAGAGAGGGATAATACTTTTTATTATTGTGAAAGAGAAAAGAAAATATTCTGTAAAAGATGATAAGGAACTTTTTTATTTTATAGTAACTATAAAAGGAAATAGATGAAAAAAAAACACAAGAATATTCCTTAAAGGACAACAAAATATGTCATTGAAAAAAAGAGTTAATATCTTTAGTTTGAATCCAGGATAGTGCGTGTTTTTTAAAAGAAGGAAAATTTTGAAAGTTTGGGATCAATGACATATCATCGGTAAAAAAAGAAATAAAAATTTTTGGGCCTATAAAATATGCATTTCTCTGTGCTAGCCTCGTTTTACAATGTGGTGTTTCTAACACACGATTCCTTCTTTGACTTGATTTATTTGAATTACTTGTAAATATATTTTGGTTCTTAAATACATATTTTAAACAATATATTTGTCTTATATCTAAAAGTTTAGCTTCTAAGAACATTTGGAAAGAGGGAAAAGTGCGATTTTTGTGAAGCATTATTTTTAGTAAAAATTATCAAATCAAACTTGCCATCAAAAATAAGAAACATACATCTTATAGTTGTGAAAAATAAGTCAGAGATGGGGTAACGATTTTATTGTCTGGGTAAGATTGTCAATTTTCCTCCAAGTTGCGGACCGGAATATAAAAATAACCATCCACACATACAAAACATAGATAGATTCTAGTAGTCAGTGTTTCGTGGTCTAATGGTTTGCGCATTTGCCTACCATGCAAGAGGTCTCGAGTTAAATTTTCGACACGTTTGACATAAATTATTCATACAAAAAGGTGTTTTTACAGGAGTATATATCCCTTTCTACAACAATAATGGTCAAGATACACGGCGGTTAGTGTGCTAATGCCGTGTCCTATGCGCCATTAGGATGCTGAAACCTTCATCATGTAGGCGAGATTCATTTAGAGAAATCTTGATTCAACTAACTGGTATGAGAAGAAGTATAAAAATTGGAAAATTATTTTCAGGCGTTGCCTAGTAGGTGAATTGGTTCAGCCGGGTGAATCTCGCCTGCACGATGAAAGTTTGGCTCTTTTATTTGACAGAAGTCAATAGATGGAAGAGTTGAGGATATGTGGATGTTTAAACATGGGCAGAATGGTGAATGATACACATTGTGTAAAGTGGCCACTTAAACCAGCCAATGACATGTCATAAGCCCCGTAAATGTCTAAACTTTTATATTCCCTTCTGATGTTTCTTCAAATGTTTTCCCTCTCTGTTGCTACAAATTTTAATATACATAAAATATGCCATGATTCTCAACAAGTTCGCCGATTCCATCTAACTGTAGATTTTTTTCTTGCAACTGGTAGGGATCTAACACGCGACAACCGTTTCTCAGTTGGTCATCTAATCAACTACACCACAGCGCTTGTTGTGCAAATGCATGTATCTTTATTACAATACTATTTTCCAAGTACCTTAATAAGATAGTACAAACTAAAAACACACAAAAATTAGATACACCGGAACCTCGTTTTAGACGTTTTAAAATAAAACGGAAAAAAAGTGAAATTAAAAAAGAATTACATTAAAATTGAAAAAAAAAAAAAGATAAAAAAATACTGAATCCCCTATATATACAGGGTATTTATTAAACCCTGTCACATCCGAAACCACGATGATCAGTATGAGAAAGAAGACATATTGGCACATTAAAATAAATTTTCAGAACGAATAATTAAAAAAATATATAAATCAAAAAAAGCAAATAGTTGCTTACTTCTGCACGAGAAAAACGAGGAGGGGGAGGGGGAAGTCTGATACACCGCCGATCGCGCGGCTACGCCCCCCCCCCCGCTTCTCCTCTGCAGAAGTACGCAACCATTTGTTTTTTTAATATTTTATTTATAAAAAAAAAACATTTGTACATTTTTTTTAATATGTCTTCTTGCCCATACTGATAATCGTGGTTTCGGATGTGACAGGGCTTTAAGAACACCCCGTATAAAACAAACACCACATTTTACACACATCACTCAATAGGCCACACTCTTTATTTACAACAATGGAGATACCAACACAAATAGAGTCAATAGTTCAATCACCAATAACTATCGACGTGCTAAAAACATGCTAAGCATTTGAGCGATCACAATGAACAATTATGAATATGCTTAAGTTATCGCAGTCATGAGTCAACGCGCGTGTTGTTTTTTGTTTTCCTCGTAAATAAATACATTTCATTAGCGAAAAGTCGGCTTTTACTATTTACAAAAATACAATATATTGCATTTGCAAAATAGTAAGGAGTATCTAACACAAAAAATTGAAAATTAAATTACAATTACTGTGGCGACTGCTTTTCTTGACATTCGGCTTGCCAACCGCCAGCTAAATACAATGAATAGCATGATAAATATTAAATAAATAAATAAATAAAAATAGCAGTTGTGGAATATTTTTTTTTTTTTTTTTTTTTTTTTTTTTTTATTAACATACACGGCATAATTGCCTTTTACAAATTTATAATATAAACATATAAGGTTTGATATTTTTTAAACTACATATTTGCACTCAAAACTTAGGAACAATAATCAAGCCTAAAAATTATATAACATAATATTTAAGAAAAAAAAAGTTTAAATAAAACAAAAGTTTGAAATAAAAAGTATACGAGAACTTTAAAAATTAATATAAAAAGTAAATCAAATTTTAAACATAATAAGGTTTATAATAAAAATATATATAAAAACAGAAAATCATATATGAAGTAACTACATTAAATATGATTACTACTCATCTTTGAAAAAGTTTATAAGGTTTGTTCTATAAGAACAATACCCCACATTAAAAATATCCGATATGTGGGAACAACTATTGCCGAGTTCATGAAGTCGGCTCAATACGGCATTACAATCATACACTGTGCGTGAGTTACTACTGCAAAACGGTGGCACCCGCCTAGTTATCCTTCCAGGCACCCTGAAGTTGACGAGTGACAAAAGTTCTGGGCAATCCCATATAGAATGCACAATTTTATACAAATTTAACAGGTCTATAATTTTTCTTCTATCGTTAAGTTTAAGCAAATTTAATGTTTTTAATAAAAAATCGTAATTTAAAAATTCATGACTAATTCCAAGTTTAAAATTTATGTATCTTAAGAATTTTTTTTGGACCCTTTCCAGAGAATTTTGATGACAATTGTAGTAAGGAGTCCAAATTGTCGAGTTGTACTCTAACTGACTTCTCACTAAAGAAGTATACATCAACTTCAAAGTGCCTATGTTTTTGAATTCATTAGTCACACGTAACACGAATCCCAACATTTTCAGAGATTTACTAGTTATGTTGTTAATGTGACTAATGAAGGATAATTTTTGGTCGAAAATGACGCCTAAGTCGCGCACCTCAGAAGTTGAGATTAATTGAGTATTTCCCATCAGATAATCGAATAATATGGGATTTTTTATTCTAAAAAATCTCATTACCTGGCATTTTTTAATATTCAATTGCAGTTTATTAGCAGAGCACCACTGAAACATTTTATCTAAATTACGCTGCAGAATATTACAATCATTTACAGTATTGATTATTTTAAAAATCTTCATGTCATCGGCAAACAGCAATATCTCCACATCATCAAATACATCCATTACATCATTAACAAAGATGATGAAAAGTATTGGGCCCAAATGGGAGCCCTGTGGAACTCCACTAGTAGCACAGAAAGTTTGGGACAAAGTGTCACAAACTTTTACCGTTAATGTTCTATCAGTCAAGTAGCTTTGAAACCATTTAATCATAGGACCACTTATTCCTAGTTTAGATAGTTTGGCGATAAGAATTTTTAAACACACTTTGTCAAAGGCCTTACTAAAATCAGTGTAAATAGAGTCTACTTGTTTTCTTAATGTAAATGAATTAGTTATGACATTTTCGTATAATATTAAATTAGTTAGCGTAGATCTAGCAGACATAAATCCATGCTGAGAAGTGGTTATTATATGCTTTAAGTTAGTTGATGCAAGTAATTTATATAAAATAATTTTTCAAAGAGTTTGGGGATGGCAGATAATATACATATTGGGCGATAATTAGTTATGTCACTCCTATCACCACTCTTAAAAATTGGAGTAAGGAAACTGGATTTCCATACAATAGGAAAGTGTCCCTCAGACAAGGATTTATTGAAGATTATATACAAAGGATACACAAGATAATCAACACATTTTTTCAAAAACAA